>NW_019386382.1:0-55384 GCF_000671375.1 Centruroides sculpturatus | reverse complement strand
TAGCCTTTTACGTGACATTCTAACAAAAATATTAAAATACAGAATTGGCTGATTATTAAAACCGATTAATCGGGGGAAATGGCCGATTACCGATTACTTACCGATTAATCAGTGCATCCTTAGTAATCATTATATTAATATCCTAAGGAGACTGTCTGTCTGTCGCAGCATCAACCTTTGAACGAAGTGTCTAATTACTTGTTTAAGCTGGCACGTGTTTGTTAAGCCTCGTTTCCTTCATTGGCTTAATTATCTGCTGCCACATGTTTTATGTGGTTTACTTCATGTTTATACACCCATCGTGATGCACTTAAGAGACAGGAATACAGACACTTACTCTGAATACTTTATTTGGGGTCCTATTTGGACTGGGCAATCTCCACTCTTATACATTAGTCAGGTCCCTCTCACTCTGGTGTTGCCAGATCTTCCCGTAACAGAAGTGTTTCACAATTGCATGAAATCTAACCAAAAATGCTATAATTCAGGCTCCATCTTAGGTTTTACTGTATAAATTTTGTCTGTTTGAACAATTAAATCATTTTGAAAATATTAAAATTTATATATAAATGTTTGAATATTTTGAAAATAATCATTATTATTTTGTAGGTGAACTTGGCTGGGAGCTTTATCATAAGAAAGAAGATACTAGCAAATTATATTCTGCTTTATTGGAAGCAGGGAAACAACATGGAATAGGAAATTTTGGAACATATGCTCTAAATTCCTTAAGGTTAGAAAAAGGCTTTAGAATGTGGGGAGCTGAGGTAAGATAATGAAGTTTTCAGAAGTGAAAACTCTAGCAACTGGCATATTTTCAGTAGTCAATGTAATTCAAATCTTTAAAAGCAAAAAGTTTCTTAAAACGTCTGGATAATTTTTAGAACTTTGTCTCTAAAAAAATCTAAGAGTGCTCTTTCATGATTTGATAATTTTGAAATCACAAGTGAATAGTATTAAATGTTAAATGTTCACATATCAGTCAAAGTGAACAGCGATGTAGATATAGAATTTTTTTTATACAAGATCTCATCTTAAGTATCAATTTGGACATGTTCTACTGAAGATGTATAGTACTGTACATCCAGAAGTAATTGAGTCAGTTTGGTTTTGTGGAAAGATTTTTCTAACAAAACTGTAAATTAAATCATAATGTTTCCTTAGCTAAATATCTAACAGTATTTTGTAGTAGTATACCAATCTTTTAGGTTTATTTGTAGAAGTCAAAAATAACATTATCTAACACTTTCAAAAATTTTTCTTCTCACCTTCAGAATCTTAGAAATAGAAATAGAAATAAGCATAAAAAATTGTTTGAGTCAATGAAATTTCAAATTACAATGCTAAAATCTAAAGAATGGCAACTTAAAGTACGAGGGTAATCCCAAAAGTAGTCTCCAATTTTTTTTTTAAATGCAAAGAAATGTTTATTTTCAATAATGTTCACATCATTTTAAAGCTTCAACATTTATCTATTTTTCTACATAATTGCCATTTCAGTCTATGCATTTTTGTAGGTGCTGTGGCAATTTTTGTATGCCCATGTCATACCAGCTCGCTGCCATGTTGTGTTAAACCGATTGAAATTTATTGCCAATTGACGGAAGTGTATGGAGAGTCGTGCAAAGATAAAAATGTCCTCAAGTGGTGTAGGGAGTTTGCAGCTTATCATACTGAAATTCACAACAAAGAAGCGGGAGACTGTCAATTTTCAACAAGACAGTCACAAAGGTTGAACAATCCATGTGTGAAGATCAGCGAATCACTCTGGATGATCTCTGCATTTTGGTTCTTGGGGTTTCACAAAGCACCATTCATAGGATTTTAACAGAAAAGTTGCAATATTGGAAGGTGTGCGCAAGACAGGACCTGCAACATGGCAGCGAGCAGGTAAGACACGAGCATACAAAAACTGCCACAGCACCTACAAAAATGCATCAACTGAAATGGCAATTATGTAGAAAAATGTTCAAGCTTTAAAATGATATGAACATTATTGAAAATAAATGTTTCTTTGTATTTAAAAAAATAGGAGACCTTACTTTTGGGATTACCCTCATATTTTTGTAAAAAAAGATTTGCATTACTTTAATACTTATGGAAAATCACATAGATATGCTGAGCTCAAGTGGAATGGTGCTGTCAGAATGTGTAAAAAAAATCTTGATCTCTTGAGTACATTAGTTTGGCCCAATAATTATTTCCCTATTTTATTACATGCACTTTCTCAAGGCCATCATATATTTTGACAAAATTTAATTGACATTCTTTAACAGTTTTGCCAATTTCTGGCTAGTAGATAAAATATTTCTTCTTTCAAAGAACATAACTGGCATACTACTTCCAAATGTGATAAATCAAAAAGACTTGTTTGAAAGAAAAAAGCATTGAATAGACCAGTGGTTCTTGATTGCTGTGCCATGAATCTGTTCTTAAGTATGTTGCAAGATGAATTAAAATTTGTTCTATTTTCAAAATTTGTTTTAAAATTTAAAAGTACATTTGATATTTCAGAAGTTTAATACCTTCTCTACAATAGCCGGCTAGTACAGAGACAGCTCCACAACTGACCTGTTGTCTAGTCCTGTAATATTTATTATTAAATTTATTCTTGTGGTTCCCAACATTTTTGGCTCAATGCATTTTATTATTAAAAATTGATTAGTTAATTATAGCATCCATTAATCATGCTTCACGATTCATTTTTATAATTACTTTATAGATGAATATGGATTGCAATCCTTATGAAGCGGGACTGGACTTCTTTATTAAACCACATAAGTCGTCCGATTTTGTCGGTAAAAGGTCTCTACACAAAATTATGAGTAACGGTTTAACAAGAAAACTTGCTCTTCTAAAAATCGATACCGAAGATGTAGATCCGGAAGGAAATGAATCAGTTTGGTTTTGTGGAAAGGTTTGTTTTTAAAAATTTTTAATTCAATCAGTTATTTTATTAATTACTAAAACTTTAAAAAATTTTAATTAGATAATTGGAAATACTACTTCTGGAGCATTTGGTTATCAAATCAATCATGGTATTGCTTTTGCTTATCTTCCAATTTACCTCAATATGCCTGGAGCAGAAGTCCAAGTGGAACTTCTTGGAAAATTAACTAATGCCACCGTTCTTTCGGGTCCACCAGTTCAAATAGAAGCTCTTAGAAACAAGAAACAAAAAAAAACTAGCATTTAGGTTAACATTTTTTAAGCTGATTATTTTTTAATTATATTATATTATATACACAAATAATTTAAATTAGCTAATAAAGTGCAGATTAAAGCATCTAAAATTATTGTAATATATGAAAATTTGTGAACTTATACAGTAGTTAGTTGATTGCTCATTTTCTCATAAAAATAATCTTTAAGCACATTCAATAACAATTTAAGTGCTTCTATCAAATTCCTCCTCTTCATGCACTTTGCTTTCTCAATTTCTATTTTTTTATAATATAAAAGAAATATTTGTCTAACTTACATTAAAAAAATGCTTTGATTCTGTACTATTCACACATCAATCAGATTAATTAATTAATCAATAAAAAAGACTAAAAATTTATAAATCTAATGTAAATTTGCTGATCATAACTAGAACTGAGGAATTATCCCATTTATAATTTACTGGAAAGGTCCCATAGGGATTTGAATCAGTAATAGGATTCAGCTGGTTAACCTAATTGATTCCTGAAATGTCCTTAGTTTTACTACATCATGCTTGAGGTTTTTTTAGATTCATTTGGTTATTTGGCCTCTAATACTGTCAACAAGTTGTCCAAATGTGGGAGAAAAGTATGTGTGTATCAAATAGATTTGAGAGAATAAAAAGGTATGGCCAGTGTATGTGGCTGAGTCTAGTCAAAGATCTAGCCATGTCTTGATCTTTGCTTGATAGAAAAAGGGAGTTGGATTCAATGCACATAACAAAAGGATGTAGAAACTTTAAACTTTTAACTTTGGATGGTGCATTCATTAATTGTGTTTTTGTGAATTTCTGATTAATTAATATGGTATTTATAACAACTGAAGTTTCTCTATTTAATCCAACTTTGTGTTTGTGTTTAAGTTTTAACTAGCAAAAAGCTAGTCAAAACTTATGCAAAAATGTTAAATGTCACATTCATTTACAAATAAATAAAAACTGAATTTAAAAACCACAATTAAACATTACACTATCATACATAGTTTGTAAAATCTGCCATTATAACAATTATTTGTTGATAAGAATGAAAAAGGAACCAGCACAAACCTTATGGGAAATGGGTTCCATTGGATTTGGCTGAATATGACACATGGACATTCTTCTTGCAAGAGACTCACTCCTCCAAAACTTGATAATGGTTACAAAGGAATTCTGATGAACATATATGGGTGAATTCTTTTTGTTTCAAAATGTTTCCACTAAAGTTCCTTTGTAATCATTATCAAGAGGAGTGAATTATAGAGTTGAAGATAACTTTGCATATCTTTTCTTACTTTACATTTTGGGAATTCTATACATTTTGATTTACCTCAAAAATAAAATTCTTCTAAATGGCACCAACAGGTTGATCATAAATGAATGAAATATAATATACCAAAAATAGTGATCAGTCAAAAATATTTTTGAGAGAGGTTTGAGTTATACAATGTTATTCATAATGAAATAATCAACAATCATCTGTAAGGTCAGGCTAGAATTTGGCTAATTAAATGATTATTATAAAGCAACTGGTCACTAGAGGGAGGTGTTAGGTGCCATCTCTTTATAATTTTAATAATTTACTAATCATTATTAATTTAAATAAATTTAGAACCTTCTGGAATAAAAGAACTGACCCGGGGCAGGGCTTGAACCCGCAACCTCTGCTTGCTGTGCAGTTGCCTGTTGCGCCATCCCTCTAGTGACAAATTGCTTTATTATAATCATTTAATTAGCCAAATTCGAGCCTGATCTTTCAGGCAATTGTTGATTATTTCATTATATACTCATCGGGCTATAATATGTAAGATGTTTACTATATATAGTATATATACTATATATATAGTAATGTTATTCATAAGTCCCTCTGGGGTTCGATGCTCGATAATGTAATAACCAAGCAGACACAGCTGAATGGCTCATATATATAAGTAGAGAATCTCCAAGTTTACATTTGTAATAACCATCAACAGGTGATATATTTCAGATTTCACTGCTGGGGGCAGTTGTGATGAAACATGACTTACACCAGTGAGAAGAAAGTTTTTTGTGTCTTAGAATTTGCAAAATGCAAGTCTGTTGCTACAGTTCAACAAAGATTTCCCAACAGATATCACGACAGACAAGACAATTCACACATGGTATGCTAACAAGGAGAGCATCAGAAATTTCAAATTGGAGACCCAACAAAACTTTGTGTTTAAGGCTACAAGCTCACCAACAGCTCTTTGTCCAAATAATAGCACCCATTTCTCAAGCGTTTCCAAAAAATGGGCCTCTGAAATTTTGTATTTAGCTTGTAAGTTTGGAAGTTCATGTCTTTTTGGAATGGCAATAGCCGCTTGCATAACTTGCTGGAGACCAAAGTTACAGGATATGAGTTTGATGCTATGTAATATTAGTTTTAGTTTAGTAACATAATAATAATAATTCTTTTACTGTATCATTAGCATTATTATTACTCATGTTTAAAGCTTATAAAACAAGAGAGTGAAATCTAGAGACTTCTTTGTTGCTTTAAAGGATATGGCAAGATGATTTTTAACTCTTTTTTGTTGTTAAATAAAAATTTTATTTCTTCATATTTTACATATTTTCACTTCTGATTACATACTATGTCACCATAAGCAAGTAAACTTCAGACATTAGTGGTCATGGACAAAAAAGACAAGTCCCCAAATGTGAAAATAAGAGCACAGTTGCAGCATTTTTCTTTTAATTGTTAATGTTATGCACAATTTTCTCATGTGCTTGCATTTGATACACTTCAAATATAACAATACCATCAGATCTGAAATCAAATGTGAAGAAATAAAATTTTTATTTAACAACATTAGCAAAAAAGAAATCTCTAGATTTAACTCTTAGGAGGAAACTGTGAGGAATAATAATAATAATAATGCTGCTAATGACAGTAAAATAATAAAATAGTTTTTTTTGTTACATTAACATAACATTGTGAAGGATTGAACCCATACCCTGTAGTTCTGGTGCCCACCACCTTATCTATGCAACTATTGCTATTCTGAAAAGACCCAGAACTTCCAGACTTATAAGTTAAACACTATTTTCAGAGGCCTGTTTTTTGGAAATGCTTAAGAAGTGGGTTATATTATTTGGATAAGGTACTGTTTGTGTTTATGACTACATGATCACCAAGTTTTGTTTGAATCAAAGACCTAAACATCTAACCCTCTCCTTGTAACTTTCAGCAGACTGACTGCCTGTGTGCTTCAAAATGGGCAGGCTGGCCAGAACCATCTGCTGAGAGAATCTAGCTCGTATGATATGGTTTTACTCAAAGACAAAATGTTTGCATAGAATATGCCAGATTGTCAGTTGCAAGATCTGAAATTCTAAGCTGGTACAATCTGTCGACTTCTAAGGGCTCCGGATAAAACTGTCATACAAGCTGGATCCTTTGAGCAGACGTCCCAGCCAGCCTGTACATTTCGAAGCACACAGACAACCATTCTGCCGAAACTTAGCATACCACATATGAATTTTCTTGTCTATTGGTGCATCCATGTAATATTTGTTCAGAAATCTTTATTAAACCATCACAAAACCCACATCTGTTCTAAGACACAAAAAGATTTCTTCTCACCAGTGAAATCTGATGACAGTTACTACAAATATTAACTTGGAGATTTCCTACTTGCTGACACAAGTCATTTTGTGTTTGCTTTGGTTTTTGTGCTATCAAGTGCTGAAACCCAGAGGGACTTATGAATGGTATTTTCTGTAAATATGAGATTAAACAAACAATAATATTATGTTTCTTCAATAGCATTAAAGACAAATAGTACATTAAAAAAACTATAATTAATATTTTAAACATAAAATCAAATAATTAATAAAATTTTAATACAAGTATAGGCAAATTTAAACCTAATTTAAATATTTAATTATACAGAACATTAATTTTAAAATTAAAGTATTATGTCTGATAACTGTTACTAAATGAATATCAAATATTTGTTCACAAGTTATCTTGAACTATAATCAATCTAGTTGCCACAATGGATGGCCAAGATGTACTATTACAGTATATTGATAAAATTCATTTTCTGTCTAGATAAGGGATTCTCAAATGCAGTCACAGAACAATATTTTTTTTATGTGAAAACATAAGGATCTCTTATAATAGTATTAGCAATCTTCCTGTTAAGGATGGATTTTATTACTAAAGATAAACTTCACGCAAAAAAATGGAAAATACTTCAACGATACTTAGTAAAATTGTTTCCTGGATTGGAAAATTGATCTGCGAACCACAAAATTTTCTTGTTGGCTGCAATTGAGAATCTCTGGGGTCAGATGCAAGATCTAGAGATCAATCTGTTCTAATACTGAACAAGATGCAGAGAAGACAATTATTTGTTCAGATTTATGTTTGAAAATTCTAATATAAGCATTCAAAAATTTAATCTTATCTTACAATTAAAAACATAGTAGTGTAACAATCATTGTAATTCTAAATTTTTGGTAACTTGTCTAATATTAATATTTCTTAATTTGTAATACAATCAAATTGACTCTAAATAAATATTTAAAAAATTCTGAAATTAAATTACAAATTAAGGTTTTAAACAGTTTCTATTGTTTCTATGTTAATTTACTGTTAGTTAAAGTATTAGAAAAATTTAGTGTGTTAGAGAAATTTGTTTGATGGAACAATTATATAACATTTTGTGTACACATTTTCAATAGATCAAAGTCTGCAGTGAAAAATTAAAATTTAAAACTTTGATGTTTCACATAAATTTATTTCCGTAATATGATATTTCAAAAACTATTATTTGTCAAAATTTATGTTCAATAAGAAAACATCAGAATAAACTTTCATGAAAAGTTTAAAGGTAAAATCTCATGATTTTTTATTTAACTTTATACAATCCATCATAATTGTTCGTGATGCGGCACACAGAACCGACTTACTTTCTCGGGCTCAACTCGTTAAAATATATACGTCCAACATTAATATTCAATAGATTTTAAATATCAGAATTAACATTAGGATGTACGAAATATTTAACAGTTATTTTTCCACTCTTCCGGAAACCGTCTTAAACACTATCTTACAAGCTATTCTATTTACATATGCTTTTTCTTGAAAATATTCTGGTAATTTTTGGGATTTGCTTTTGCTAATTTAATCCAGTCTCCCCCAAAATTGTCTGGGGAGGATCCTTCTAGTATAATGCTTTCTTAGAAAACATTCTACAAAAAATTTCCAATCTTAATACGTCCAACACAATAGAGTTTACTGTTTTTAAATTTATTTTTCAAAATTTTAATTAAAAAACGACAAAACACATCAAATGGTAGATTGTAGAAATATCTATAAAAATTATAAGAATCTCTTTAGACAACAATGCACACATCGGCTCTCACACACGTGGAAAATTATTCAAAGGAAGAAAGGTTTCTTTTGTCTCTCGTTCTACGTTTCAAATCTCTTTGCAGTATAAAAATTACAAATCAATAAAAACAGACACATACAAGAATCTACTACAAAATTTCTTGCTGATTTTGATGTTTCTTGGTCTCAAAACTATGTAATTTTCTTTAAAATGGATGACTAGTTACGGACCAGAAATTTCATCTTTTTCTATCAAACAGTTGTGTGAGATTATTTTCCACCAAAATATCTAAACACATAGTTATGCACATTTGGCAACAAACTAAAAGAATATAACACGTAATTATATCAAAAAATTTATTATTTATACAATTGTACGTAACAAGATGATTAATGCAAATTATCAAAAAATACTTTGTTATTAAAATGAGTGTCCTAAATGCACATTACTATGATTTACATTAGAAAAAAAAATTTCTAAAAACAAAAAAAAAAAAAAAAATATGGATTAAAAAAATTTTTTAATGTTTCTGTGCAATACATAACAAGTTGTTAGCATGGTGAGAAACAGTGCATCGTAATTCCTTTATGCGGGTGTCGGTGGAATGTTGCATTTTAAATTGAGTATAGTTTATTGTGTAAAAAATGCATGTTTTGTCTTAAAAATGCAGTCTGTGTTTTATTTGCAGCACATCTCACTCAAAGAGAGCCCCTGATTGTCAATATTTTGCAAGTTCTGAATCGCTTTATGTCGAATCGTCATAAAAAACCGGAATCCGAGAAAGCGAGTGTGCTTTTTATTTTATACGAAAATAGCATTTAGAGTAATAACGAGCTCCTCAAACCGTGCAACTGCGAGTGAGACACTCCAAATTTCTCGCGTTCAATTTATGTCTCACGCGTAGAATCTACGCTATTTGACAATTAAAACTACATTGGACAATGTTTTACATTGGCAACTTTTTCTATTGTGCTAATGCATCTAATTACCTAAATACAGAGGTGAGTCAAGCCTCGGCCTTACTTTCGGTCCCGTCATTTGGCAAAATACTCATTGTGCAAGTGATGCGGAAGTGACGTCCGTCCTAACTTTTGGCATTGTCGTCTATTTTCTGGACATCGAAGAACTCCTTTATTATTATTTTCTGTAACTTCATACTTTTAATGGAAGCACTAAGGTGTGGAAGAAGACGAGATCATATTTCTAATCTCCATTTTGGATGTGAGAGCAATTTTTTTTTGTTATGTACAGAGTGGCCAAGTACTTTTCCTTTTATTCTTGCACTAGATTTGACATTCAGATCAACGTGCTGGTCTATTCCTCCGAATAGCATTGCGAAGAACTAGAGCACTCTCGGCAGAAATGATCGGGAGTCCATTTTCACTATGGTAATTAATCAGATGACTGACACTTTCAAATGTTCTATCTTTAGTTCTTACCTGAAAAAGTTTCAACAATAAATTAATGATCGAATACATACCACATTAATCAATTAGTCATCAAGCAAGCTCTATTGATAACAAATGATTCTTCAGTTTTGGATATATAATGTTTTCAGAACAAATAATATATTTATATGAATTTTATGTCCTCCATATTTCTAATTAGTGAAGTTGTGCCATAACAGTACTGTATAGTATATTTATTATGATCTTTAAATAAATTTAAGGGCTTATTTGCATACAAATAATTCATCTTTAGCTTTATTACATTTACTTTTACAGTAGCTAATATTAAATAATTTATTCTATGACAAAATATTTCTGTAATTTAAAAAAAGAAACATTTTAAATTTTATTTAGTCCTTTTTTTTTGTGAATTTTTATTTTAAACTTTTTTAACATTTCATAGTACAAAATCAGGAATATTCACATTTAAACATTTTTTTTTTTTTTAGAGATATTTCTTAATCACTGTACATATCACATTTGAGCACAACTCAAGATAAGTCTTCTAATATGCTTTAAACTAGCAGCAAGCAGCTATAGATAATGGTGCAATTTCATCAAATTTGATGATTAATGACATGTGAAATGATAGGACTGTTAAAAATTGACCACAGTGTAACATGAATTTTGCATCATGATATTCTTTTCCATACCAGAACACATCATGACTCATGATATTATGGATGTTTCTGTACAGCCACAACATATTCTGGTTGATTTTTTTTTTGCTCAATGAGTGTTTTTGTGTGTGTTAGGCTCAAAGATGTATTAAAAGAAAAATTGTTTGAAATCCATCAATTTTAGTTTAATAAAAAGCAAGAACTAAGTTTGAAGATTTGAGATTATAGTTAGAAGTATAAAAATAAACTTTTATTCTGTTACTTATCACAATAACTTATTAAAATAAGTTTAAAAACCCACCACAAAAGGTTCAACTTTTAAACTTGTCTTAAAGGTTTTTTATATATTCCTAACTCATTGTTTAAAATTTTCTTGAAACCAAAATCAATTATTTTTCAAAAAAACACTTTTTGATACATTCAATACATCATCATTAAAAATATAATACAACAACAATAATGTACTTACTACTCCTTCGGGATCCACAAGTAACAAATGTTTGCGAATTCCATTCTGCATGCCAGTCAAGACATACTGTCCTGGAGAACCCTGAGATTCTCTAACTAGAAAATCTCCATCCCTAATCACCAGAGTTTCACTTTCTTTCCGGCTAATGGGGCCATGAAACCACTCTTCCTGCAACAAAACTGCTTTCTGATTCAGTCCTTTCCCAACTAGTGGTGCCTGACATCCAAGTTTTGTTGTGGTTGTGACCAAAGATGGAGATGAAGACGATGCACCCGATGCATGAGGTGGTGGACTGGGTGTGGATGTTGGAGTACGGTGACGAGGAGGTGGAGGTGGCAAGACTTCTTGTGGTGAGGGCAGACTATTGGCAAAAGGTTCTAGACATTTAAAAATAATTAAAACTGATGTGTATAATATACTTAACATTTTACAACTATATAATGTAAAATGGATTATTACAATTACTGTTAGTTTAGTGCAAAAAAGAAAAAAAAATTTAGATGATTTATTCAAAATGTAAGAAAAATAATTTTAAAGCCATTTTATCTATAAAGTTTGATTTACTCCATTTCTATAGACTGAATCAACTCAACAAAAACATATTCTTTAATAATTGTAGAGTATAAAGAGGTATTTGGTCATTAGCAATACAATTATAGTTAAGAAATTACATAGTGAAGTTATTCTGTAAGTTATTGCAATTGTAAATATTTTTATATCTTAATCATTCTTCAATATATCTAAATTCAATTAAAATCTGTTATCAGCAAAGCAATGTAACAAACAAATTAGAACAAGCCCATAAATTCACTATCATAAATTTCAAATAAAAAAATAAAATACTTACGCATGTCAAAAGGATCTTGCTTTGCATTACTGTCTTCACATGAAGTGTCAGATTTGATATCTTGCTGATTGGCTATGCGGGGCATGGTATTAACGTATTCTGTTTATATATAGAAAATTAAATTTTAAAATATATTTTATTCACTTCCTAGCTATTAAATATATTCAAATTTTTAAATTAATGCATTTTTCAACAATATAATTTAAGTTTAGTATTAAACATAAGTATGGATTAATTTCTTGAAACAAATACTTTCTGTATAATTACTTTAAAAAGAAAGGTGTATTTTTGAGTCATTAAATTTCAATTTTTAATTCTAAATTAAGTTTTTCTATCTGATGACTTATTCCACTACTAATAATAATTCTTATATTAGAATTAATAATTTGATTCACCACAAATATCCTTAAAATTAAGACTATACTTCCTTAATTCTAAAATGCACTTTTTTAAAATTCCTTTTACTTGTTGAAAATAAAAGTGCAGAACCAATGGCATCTTATTGGTTATTATACAAATGGAAGTCAGTATAGTTGACATAGTTGCACAAAAGACCTTTTTGATCAAAGTGTGAATATTAAAAAAAAAAGCGGTCAGACTTCTGAAGTAAAACTGAAGACTTCATAAGGGCTTAACAAAGTGGAATCCTCCAGATGAAGTCCACCTGAGTAGAGATGTGCACGCTCACAAATGAGATGCAGAAGAGTTTCCTCAGTAGATCTGAAAAAAGCATCAGGAGGCTGAAGAGGAAATTTTCAGTCAGCACAGATGTTTATGCACCAATAAAAGCTCATTGAGGTACAAACAGCACTTCCAAACAAATACTGAAGTAATCCAATGAGCAATGTAGATATTCTTATTACAAGGACCCCTTATGTAAAATAGCATGAACACACCTAATAATAGCTAGCAACTTTACTTGAAACCCAGTGAGACAAAAGCATCTAACTAACTACTCCCCCCCCCACAAATGTCAGCACCTCTACTGCTATCTGTTTTGGACCCATTTGTAAAGTAGACAAAATTTATTTATTACTATAATAATATAATAATTTATAAATTATAACAATTGGAAAAGCAGTAACAAAAGTAAATAAGTAACAGCATTGTATTGTATGTTTTGTTTATATGTAACAATAATAATAATTAGTAAAAGAAACTGAAATCTAATATCCAGAATTGTTTTTATACTCTTGAAATTATGCATTTATTTCAAAAGATTAGAATTCTTATTCTGTTTTTAGAAAATGCTTACCTGGCTCAGGTCTTTTTTGAATTCCTGAATTATGAATATCGGTATTTAAATCTATGAGATTATCAGCATCTCTTCTGATAGCTGTTCTAGCTTGGGGCACAGGTTGTGATGAAGATTTTGATGTTCCTGCTTCTTTAATAGCTGTATATACATCTCTTACCTACAGATGCATAAAGGCAAGACTTATTAAAAAGAATTGTTTGTTATAACATTTTGTACTTTATTGAAACTTTAATCATCATAACATTTATGAAGAAATTCAATATTTTAGAACTTTTTGCAAGGATTTAGATTTATTCACATTACAACATAAAAGTAATTTAATTAATAGACTATTTCAAGAACATGGTATCAATGTAGTTGTGACATTTGCCTGATAGTATAAATTAAATTGACAGTTTGTTTTTATAAAGAAACATTGCATCATGAATCATTCAGTATAAACAGCAAAATTCTGAAATAGTAAAAATTTCGATACACATTGATCTAAATATGATTTTGACAAAAATGTCAAATTTTCTATTTAATTGTACAAATTAAGCTGTAAAATAATTTATTTATATATTGAATATTTATTACAAAATTGTATGTTTAAATACAGTTAAAATAAGTAAATTAACTTGATTAACAAAATTACTATTATCAGATTACATTTAGGAGAATATATGGCTAAAAGTAAATGTATTTTCAGCCAAAACAGCTGCAAATTTTTCTTCAAGAAAGTATTAAATTAGCCTATTTAATTTAATCTAAATTTCTAATTATTAAATTTAACACAAGTTGTTAACCTAATCCCCTATCTTTGGTCAAACTACTTTGTCTAATCACTAACTAGCCATATTATAACTAAAGCTCAAGTGTAATCTAGCAATAGTTATTTGGTTAATTGAATTATTTGCATTGGTTGAGCATATTTACACACTAATTTAATATGATCCTGTTATGACTGTTTGCTTAAAATATTAAGCTTTTATTTTAAAACTATGATTTAAAAAGCATGTCCATTAATTATTTATTTAATTTTTATTTCAAAATATTAAAAAGAAAATTGATTCTCTTGCAAATCTAGTGCTTATTTTGTTTAATATAAATATAATCTGACCAGAAACATATTTCTATTATAGAAAAACAATACTTCAGTTTACATAATTTAATAAAATGTTATTGAATTTAATATGCTTAAGATAGCAACCGTAACATACTTATTGTGCTAAAATCATGTATTGAGTTAGATCACATTGCAATTTTTAAAGGTAAAATTTCAATATCACAATTTGTAATTAGGATAAAATAATTGACAGAATTATTCTAAAAAATCATTTTTGTCAATTATATAGTAGAAAATTAATAAAAATACATTGACTCTCATTTAAATGATTGTATTTCATATAAACTAATCCTTAAGATTATTATTTTAAGTTTGTGAAAATTACTATAATTTATTCAATACTGTATTTTCACAGAATGACTGGCATGCCGCATATAAATGGGTGAGACCAGCATGCCAGTGAAACTGTGACTAAAATATAAAATTAACCACATCTAACAAAACTAGTTGTTAATGAAACATTAAAGAAAGCATTGTTCAAAGTACAATAAAATAATAACATTGTTTTATTGTGTTGTAAATGAAAAATCTCTTCCTGATTTTAAGTTGGTCAAATTACAATGACTTATTAGTGGTGGTAGTAGTAGTTAGTATAGACTACACTGACCATCTACCCAAAACCTTAAAAATAACACCTTCCTCTCAAATTTCACACAGAGTCCATGTTAATGGGTGTAAGCAGAGATAATTTATAAGGAGTTTCTTAAATTTAGTATGTTTATTTTTGCATTTTTTAATCAAATAACAATAAAACATGTAAAAAACTCTTGAAATTTTGAAAGTGCTTTTTTTATCATTAGAAAGAAAACAAAATAAAGAAATTAAACATATAATCATAGTTTTTGATATAATGCTGACAGTTTCATAGTTTCAGAATAAAAATTCATTCATTTTTTAATGTACCCTCTAGAGAAGGATCTATAACCTCACCTTAAACTGGCATGCTGGTAAAAACCAGCATGCCAGTTTAAAATATCTGATTTTATGGTATTCCCAGATAGACTGGCATGCCAGTCATTCCACAAAAATACAGTACTAAATATGACTAGAATATAGTAAATTCTTGATCCCAAAATTATTCAAATTCAACAATATTTGCATGTAATCAGCTATTAGATTTAAATAACTTCTGAAAATATATCAAAGTTAATGTATATAACAATAGACTGTTATAAGGATATTAGTATATATTTAATTACAGTGTGGAGGTATGCAAATGGTCCACTTGCTTTGTATTTACAGTTTCAAAGTGGCTGTGTTTTGTTAACTCATCTGCAGCCTTTCATATTCATTTAATGAAAAATCTTCAATATTATTTTTCATTTTAAAACTAATAGACAAATGTCTAAACAACAGTTCAAAATTAAAACAATTTAAAAATTCTTAGAGAACAGTATCTCTTCCTGTTTTGTAGAAAATTTCATTGATAGTGTGTAGTGTCTGAGTTTCAATATAAAAGAATAATTGTATTCTTAAGACAGGTTTGCAAATTTTTTCTTTTAAAACAAGCCATCTGAAAGCATTCTTTTATTTATTTTTTCTAAAATAAAACTAACAGCTCTGACATATTTCTTTCATTTGTTATGATCAATCAAAAAACAAGTTTGATAACCTTACTCCATTTGAAAAAAAAAAACTTTTAAATACAGGATTCATACAGGTAGTTCCATCTGTGACTCCCTGACTTTAATCAGTCAGGAAAAGTTTCTGTATTTCTCCTTTTCATTATGTAATATCCAACCAAGTCTATTTAAGCCCATTTTGCACATTATATAATTTTTTAAAATTAAAAAACATTTTATTCACTTCTTACTAAAACTGAAAAACTTCACAAAAATTGATTATGTAATTATCTATGTCATATAAAAAAAATTTCATAATTTTTATTTAAATTAAAAAAAAAGACATGCATTGTGTCATAAAATTGAATTTTCTTAAAACTAGGAGGTAGGAAATTAAAAATAATTTAAACAGAATAAATCGCACACTCCATTAGGGGGAGAAATCACTTATAGTGTGCTATTTTTGATCCAGCACAGACCCATTTCGTGGTCATTACATTTCTTCTTATCCCTCCCTGAAACTTATAAGGAGAGCAAGAGTTTTGATGGAAAAGCAGGTCATTGATGGAGTTTTTGATAACCCGGCTTTAACTGTATGGTGATAATTTGGTATATTTCCAAAAAAGTGGACTTCCGAAATTTCGCAGGTTGTCTGAAAATGAACATTTTCAGTCAGGGAGAAGACATCGCAGATCGTCAATCCATCAAAATTGGCAGAATTATCATTTCCACATACCATATGTGGCCAGCAGTGAAAAATACAATGAATAAAAATATATGAATTGCATGAGATCTGCCATGCGGTCCAAACTGTCCTGTACACAATATTGTTAAGCCGACTGACAGTTCTTTATCTCCTCCCATGGCATCAGCTGACTGCAATGGGTTAACCAGTTTGCAACCATTTAAGGCATGATCCATCTTTGGTTTATTACAGGAAGGATAAGATTTAAACAAATAAAAACTTGGGTGCTTATCACATTCCAATTCAATATCTATTGATTCAGGCAGTGACACACTCAAAATATTGTCAAAGTTGATGCGCTCTGTTTTCTTACACACACTATACAATCTGCATGTTTAGGCATTAGTCATTTTGGGCTTTTCTGATTCCTTTTAAATATTTCTTTCCAATGATAGACATTTCTTAAATTTCTGTTCATATTTCCTTTGCAATTTCTTCAACATTGTGAAAATTTTCTTCACCTCACACACTTATTCGCTGATAATTTTACAAATTCTATTTTATCAGTTATTATTGCTAAATAATATTGTAGATTGTCATTCTGTACAAATCAACACCAATTTCAATATTCTCTCTCTTCACAATCCAGTTGGAAGTTATATACTGCCCAAATGCTGTGCGACATGGCCATTTTCAGTGTTCATGTGCAACTGCAAACTTCCTCGTGGTTGCTCCCACTACTCACCATTTTAAATAAGAACATAAACCCTCTTATCCAACAAAATTTTAATTGTTAGATTTTCATATCTAGTTTACAAGATAAATCTTGCCATTCTTTTGGTCACTACAGTTTTTGTAGACTCACTATACCAAACCGAATTTAAAGATGAATCCAGGTCAAAAAAGGAGTGAGAACGACAGATGGATTCCCTGACTTTCCCTGATATTTGATGCCATTCCATGCTAAAAATCTTATTCCCCAACTTTTCAGGTCTGTACAAACCCTGTAAATACTTTAACACTACCACTTAAAGATATGAACAAAATTTAACTTATTTAAAACATTTAAAAACAAAAAAAAATATGAATAATAAGTAACATTTCTGTTTTTGATTTTCTAAATGTCAATAAAAAAATCAATTTTTTAAATTTAAAATTTTAAGAATTAAGTATAATAAAAACTCAGATTAAAAAATAAAACAATATACAGTAGAGCAGGGGTGGCCAACACGAGGCCCGCGGGAGTCATGTTGCGGCCCGCGGAGCTAGGTCAAATGAACGTAAATGTTAACTTTATTGTACATATCACCAAAAGAACATTACGTCATGAGTTATTCATATCATGTATTTTTAAATTATAGCTACGAGAAATTTGAAATATCTCTCATTTTTGGAAAAATTCATAAATCTTTAGCTATTTCAAATATCCCGCGATATATGTTCTGCTATACATGTTCTTTGGTCTTCGGCGTTTTCGGGAAGCTTGCAATGCTATCGGGTTCATACTCATAACTACTTTCAGTCCAGCTTGACAAAGTTCCGTGTTATTCTGTAGTTTCGTTTTATTATCGCTAACGCATCTGGAGAGATTTTGCAATCGACGTTAAAATACATATTTAACATATTTATAATTACAGGTACAGTTCAAACTACTTTAACCAAGTAGTCTGTCTACCATATCCATTCCAATTCCAATCCAGATAGAGGAGTGTTATAGCTATTCGCTTTTCACTCCTGAAGAAACAGTGAGGAAGAGTCGGTCTTATAGAAGACGACCTATCCGAGGAAGACAGGAGAAAGGTTACTACGTAACCAAAGCCGGTCTTATAAGAGACGACCCTCGCGAGAAAGGGAGACAGAATGCCTTCCGGGAGGACTTGGAGGGAAAGCTGGCCCCTATTCAGGCGTCATTGGCAAGGAGGAAAACCCGGAAAAACTCCCGCTGCCAGCTCGTGCGAGTGAGGCGCGAACCCCCGATCGAACTCCGGTGTTTAGGGTCTGGTCACCACTAACAAGCGGAGACGGAGACGGAGTCCACTCGGCCACCGGTGGGCCACCATATCCATTCTATAAGTAAGTAAACCCTAAAACGTTGGAGAAATTCCATCAAGTTGGTTTGGAAAGAGTTCTATGAAACGTATTTGGACAAGAATAAATATCCTGCGTTTTACAAACATGCTCTGTCGATGGTTTCGCTATTTGGTAACACTTATGCGTGTGAACAACTTTTTAGTCGCATGAAGTACATCAAATCACAATTGAGATCACGAATTACTGATGTTCATTTGAAAAACTGTTTGCGTGTAGCGACATCATCAGTGGAGATCAATTTTGATGCGCTTAGTTCTGTAAAACAAAGTCAGATGTCTCACTTTTAAATATTTATAAATTGCCTAATAAATATGTTTGATTCTCGGTTATGTTTTATTTTCTTCAAAAAAATAAATATACCTATTTTTTGTGTTTTTTTACATTAAACCAGGCAAGTGTTTGACCACGATCTCACCTACTGGGAAGCGATGTTGTGGTTGAAGTTGTAGCACGCTTGCTTGTTTACTTTAATTAAAAAAAAATTAGGTGCGTGGCCCGGCAGGAAATATTATTCCTGAAATTGGCCCGCCTTCTGAAAACGTTGGCCACCCCTGCAGTAGAGCGTCGTTTATCCGAAAGTTGGTTATCCGAAAGAATTCCAGTTGGCAAATTTAAATTTTCATTAGTGCTGTAGCGCTGCAATGTTTGGCTATATCTTGGTCTACTCCAATATTTTTTATGTTTGTGTTTGTGTTTTAGCTGGCAGCACTGTCACTTTTGTGTGGTGTTTTTCCAAGGACTGTGTGTCATGCTGAATTGAACGTTTTTGATACTAGATAATTTCTAAAGTATAAATTTTTTTTGTTTTTATATTTTTCAATATAATTATTTTGTTTGTAAAAAATAAAGAAATCATTTTTAACGATACAATAGCCACGATTATTATTTTAAAAAGTTTACCTTAGGCTTAACATTGACGAAAATTCAATGCAAAGCAACACGCAACGGAGAAAAATTTCAACACGGGATAGGTTAATGTATTTTTTCATACATAATCGGTTATCCGAAAAATAAGTTATCCGAACAACCCCAGTCCCCAATTGATTTGGATAAATGACGCTCTACTGTATAAAGTAGTCACAGTTTTGATTCATGAAGGAATTAAAATAAACATTATTATAAAATTTTACACAATTTTTTTCTCTGTTAAAAAGACAATTTAAATACCTCATCTCCATTAACAGAATTATGATAATCAGGCAAAGGTGGAACAGGAGGAGATGCTTCTGGGGGAATTTTTCCTGGTAAATCATTATAATATTCAGGATCTTCTCCCCATGCAGAATCATTTCCATTAAAAACAGGATTTTCTAATCTTAAATAAACAAAACTTTTTAGAAATTAAACTATATATTTTTTAAAAGAAATGTAAAGATGTTAATATTTAAAATTCAAACAATATACGTTATTCCTACTGTCTTATACTATACTATTTATCCAAAAAAATTCATCTTTTATTTTGAACTAAAATATTAAAAATAGTAAATTGTCTTTGTATTTAAGTTACATTTATAAAATATGTATTGTATATATTCATGTAAAAGTGAAATTTTTTAGAACATTTTTTAAGGTAAAATTTATGGGGTCAACTATTTATAGAAATAGAAATTAATTAAATTAAATTAATTAGGCATGTCTCAGACACCAAAATTATACAGAACAGTTCTGATGATAATCGTGTAAAATGTCAAAATTTTCATCAAATATACTTAATTCAATATTTACTTAATTAAATTAATTCTATTTTAAAGTAACTGTCCAAAACTATTTAAAAAAAAAAATTAAGACAGACATTTCATGTTCAATAAATTTATGTATAAAGCTGATTTAATAATTGAAATAACTAACATCTTGTGATTAACACCTAAACAATTTCAAACAGAATAAATTCTCTAGTTAAAAAAAAAATAAATAAATAATTACAGAAATATATAATTTGTGATTTTTATGCTTAATTGCTATAAAAATAAATTCACTTATTGATGATTTTATATTATTTCAGAACTGATTAGTTCAACAGCAACCAACAAGAATCATTCAATTCCTTCAGTATTTTAAAAAAGAAGATAATTTCAATTGATAACATCTCACAGAGATTATTCATAAATATAAATTAGACATAAATTAAAGGAATGCACAAGATAATTAAGAAAATCTTATCTGATGATATGAAGTGTACAGATTTTTAAACAATGTTTTTAAACTAAATTTTAATAAATAAATTTTTACTTACTATATGTATATTTGTACAGTCTACCCCCCTATAACACTGTCGATTATTCCGTTTTATATGAATTCCATGTTGTACGAGTCACTTAGATTTTACAAATACGTGAGCCGTTCATAGCCCGGCACACATATTTGTAAAATCTAAGTGACTCGTACAACATGGATTCATATAAAATGGAATAATCGACAGTGTTATAGGGAGGTCGACTGTATATTTCAAAACAAATTCGGAATTTTAGTTTAATATGCATATATTTTGCCATTAAAATAAATAAATGAAAGATAATTTTATTTATATACCTATCAGGAACATTGATTGCCCTTGGTGTTCTCTTCAAGAATTCTTTGAACCTCAATTCAAAAGCTTGCCCTATAGTTGTAATTACATCTTGGGCTAAACCTCCTCCACATTCAAGTACAAAACATGCTCTACCATAATGATGATCCTTGGCAACATAAGCAATAAAATCCAAGGTATCCTGAAATTACGTTACAATTAATGTATTAAAAAAGTAAAAAGTTAAATTATTATAGCACTAATAATTTATATGTACACAAACTCTTTTTTTTCATCTTGAGTGAAAAGATGAACTAAATTATAAGGATCTGAATCAGATTTAAATCTGGATGCTTTTTATCAAACAATCTAAATGATTATTTTTGGAAAAATAAAATTACTGGTGTAACAACACATAGAAATAAAGATATTTACATGGGATTTTTTAATTTCAATAAATCTTAAAAGTAGTTTACAGTTGAACACAGTTCTACAAAATGCTAAAAACATTATTTAATGTTGCTACAGAATTAATAATAATAGTATCTGTATTCTAAAGATTCAATTCATAATAGTAAACTTAACTGTACAATTATTTGCAACAATAAAATTACAAAACTTACAGCATCTCCACCAGAAGCAAATGATATGTTTGGCATTTCATGGTTAGCAATAATCTGAAATCATAACAGGAAAAATGTTTATTAAGATTAATTAAAAGTTCTTAAATGTTTAATCTTAAAAACAAGAAATAAAAAACATATACATTCATAAACTTACTTCACCAGACTCCATAACTGTGAGATTTAGATAGGAACTAGTAATTGTTAAATTAATATTTGATCCAGCATAATCCATATTTGGTTTATCCGCCAGCATTCGTGTTACACGTTTTTCCACCTGTAAAGTATGAAAGTTTAAACTGTTAACTATCACGATTATACTGACTAATATATAAATTAATAAGATTATCAATAGCAAATACCAGTTATGTTAATGGTTTCTCAAAAATGCACTATTAATTTGTCAACGTATTAGACAAACCAATTTTTTTCTTAAATTCTATGTAATTTTCTTAACAAAAAAATCAATGTACACTTTAAATTTATTTTTAGACTTTTGGAAATTTAGCTGATAGATAATTTGATTCAAGTTAAATCATGTAATATATGTCTTATTCAAAATAAAACAACAAACTTAAAAAATTTTGCATTAATATATAGCATCTACATGCAGCCCTCAAATAAAATAAGAATCCTCATCAGCATTTTTTGAATATTCAGACATCTTAATTTCTATAAAGTTTTTTTTTTTGAGGATAAATATTCAATCAAAACAAATGCTCTTTCTTGCTTTCTGATTTTAGATTTCAATTTTTAATGTAACTGTAATATCTATACATAACAATCAATAAACATTTAATTCTCCAACACTTGTTCTCTATTGTGAATTAGTACTTTCAATACTTTGATGAATTATCTTCTGTTTCAACTTATATTAGTATAAATTGTCATTTCAGATTTCAAATATGAACATGAAAAACAAAATAAGAAAATAATTATTGAATTTACACAACAACAAATTAGAATTAAGTTAAGTAAAAAAATATTGATAATGTTTATTTGGTTGGTTAATTAATACAAATTTCAGTCACTAAAATATTTGAATTAATTTATACTTGAATATTACTTCTGAATTATGTAACTAAAAGGTTCAATAAAAATATAATTCACAAAAAAAAATTAATTGTATTCTTTACATTAAAAATAATCAAAATCTAAAAAAATGTATTTAACATTTTAAAAAGTTACTTTCAAGTTTATTGAATTTTTAAGTAGAGAAACTATATAAAATTTATTAAATATGACTGGTGTATGAATTTTCTTGAATCAAAGACTGTTAGTGGAATCATTTATCATTCTGTACATTTGTAATATAGATAAAACTGAATACTATTCTTAGATGAAACAATTGAATCAACTTGAATTTGAATAAGAATAATCTTCAACTGTTCCCATAAATTAATTATACTTTTTTTATTTTTTTGAATTAGCTTATTTCTACTTCTATTATATAAAAAGTAAATGACTGATTTTGAAGATGTCTATAGTGTCTGTCTACATTAAAAAGGTATCTTCAAAATAAATTTCAATTAAATATAGTGACTTATGCAATGTATATTACTATTTTATCAAGTTTTAGCAAAAGAAATCCATTATTAAATAAATAGCAAATCATATTATTTCTAAACTTTAATACTTTTATCATTTGGTCAATTAAATTTCTAAAAATTTTCCAGTTTAATATAATTTAATTATAGATTTTAGAAAGACTTGTCTGTTCAATTTATTTAACATCTTAAGTTTACCTCAAATTTTCACAAAACATTTTAAAATTCTTAAATAATCAAACTACATGGAAATTTTTATTAAATGGGTAACAGATAGTAAGAGCCCATTTTATAATAAATAAACTATAAAAATAATAAAATTATAGTATAATTTTCTGTATAAATACAATATAACAATTCATTGTCAATTTTGAAATATTTCTGTGTAAAAGATTCTAAGAATAAATATAGTTATGAAAAGTAAATTTAATAACAAACAAAATAAAAGATTAAATATTCTGAGCAAACAAACTGACCGAAATTATAAACGTTATAAAAAATATACTAGCATAAATCTTAAAATAATTGACATTTTGACCCTTTAGATCCAAATAAAACTATTTACCTTTCTCTTCTTATCCACTGTTTTAAGACCAGCTGACTCACAAACTCTGTTAATACATTCTCTAAAAAAATTATTATTAAGTAAATTAAACGAGTGAAATCAAACAAATTACAATATTTGATATCAAAATCAATAATTTATTATGGAAAAAGTACTTGTATGTATATTTAAAATGATTTAGCATAAAAATACAAAAGGATAGCAACTAACTATATGATGAAATCCTTAATTACATTTAAATTCAAATCTATTTAGGCTGTATGTATAAAATTAACAATAAACAACATTTGTAAACTGTTATTTAATTTATAACTAAAATTATTGTAGTAGTATAGTAATATAAAAAATGAAACTAGTAATTGAATAGTAATTTTTATAATTCATTAATGTATATGTTACAGTTCATGTGATAAATCCAGTTAGTACTAATAATAACAGCCTAATATTAATAATAGTAACTGCGTCTTTTGGTCGATGTGATTAATAACACACAATAATTATAATTATCAGTAAATATTAATAATTACCAATGAAGCCTGGTGAATTTAATAAAAATATGTTTTATAATATTTATTGTTTTTATTTATAAGATGATACATTTGTTATTTATTACATAAACAAGTTCTTAATATGCATAATACCTGTTTACTTGTTTTTAACTGTTTAATAATATGTATGTCTTATTAGACAGTTAAAAACAAGTTTAACAAGTGGTCTTATTTTTCATAAATTGAATGAATTTTGTTCCTTTTGACTATTTTGTTTGTTTCAAGCCAGGTGGATAACATTTTTTCAATGTCCTGGTTTGCTCTTTCAACTGAGTCTTGTTATTGCTTATGTCTTGGCTTTCCAAGAACAATTTTGAGTTCATCCCATATTCCAGAAACTTCTTCAATAATTTTGTTAGTGAATTCAATTCCCAGTCATTTTCACTTTGCAAGATGCATGGTACTCCAAATATTGAACACATCCAATAGATGGTAAGCAACTTTCTTGGCTTTTCTTTTTATAGCTCTTAATTGAATAAATTTTGTTAGATGGTCTTGATAAACCACTATAAATTTATAATCTCCATCTGCTTGTGACTGCACGTCAATGAGATCAATCTGACATCTCAATTTGAATGCACTGCTTTTAATTGATTTAACAATGAGATCTTTTTTTGGAATGCTTTATTTCTTTTGACAAGGTTCACAAAGATTTAAGTATGTCATAACAATTTCTACTGTAATGTTTTTATACTTTGTCTTAAGCTCTTTCATCATTCTGTTTCATCCTCTTTGTCCAATTGCAATATGGATCTCATGAATTATTTGAAAACTCTCCTCCATAAAACTGTAATATATAATCAGGTTTTTTCATTTTTAACTGGTACAAATGGTTTTCAACACTTCCAATTCTTATAATATTGTACCTTGATAATCGTTAGTAGTCTTCTGGTAATTTGCCAGAAAGCTTCTCTTTATTCTCCAACTTTCACTAAAAATAAATAATACTTTTCTCTTGTAAATAACTGATAAGTTTTCCTTTTTTTTTTTTTTTTTATTTTAGCAAGTTAATATGATTGTTACATTGTGTCTTCATTACTTCTAAATCACCCATTATGCTTATGGGTAATGTAAACTTACAAGGGGACCTTACGGTCTCGGAAATTCAGTTTGGGATGAGACTTCACAGGTTAGTAGTATACCTCAAGGGTGTCCACCCAGAAGAATTGTAAAGTGCACTAGCCAGAAGATTCCGAGAAAAAGGGCTCTAAAGTTTTAATCGCAGCTCATATACTGGTCAATTTTACACTATGGTAGTGCAGCAAAATGGCTGATTCTGTAGTGAACTCACTTGAAACGTGGGCAATCTAGATTTGATCCTAGCCTTAACTAACTTTTTTTTTTTTTATTGTTTTAAAAATTATAACAACTTTTAAATAAAGTTAATGACCTAAAAATATTATCAATTAAATCATAAATAATTTTATTTTATTTATGAAATGTCTATTACAGCTAATTAAAATGTGAATTAAAGATATTTTATTTTTAAAAAGTAGAATAATTTCAAATGCATTTTTAATGGAGGTAAATTAAAACTTTAATTACTATTGTCATTAAAAAGTTATTACAGTACAAATTTTAAGATATTATAAGCTGTGGAGAGGTTAAAAATATTTGTTGTAAATTTGAGGAACCGGTTTCTAGGTGGATGAGTAGAGTATAGCTGTTATCCTATTGTACATAGGCAGATGGTCATTTCATAAATAAAATTATTTATGATTTAATTGATAATATTTTTAGGTCATTAACTTTATTTAAAAGTTGTTATAATTTTTAAAACAATTAAAAAAAAAAAAAGTTAGTTAAGGCTAGGATCAAATCTAGATTGCCCACGTTTCAAGTGAGTTCACTACAGAATCAGCCATTTTGCTGCACTACCATAGTGTAAAATTGACCAGTATATGAGCTGCGATTAAAACTTTAGAGCCCTTTTTCTCGGAATCTTCTGGCTAGTGCACTTTACAATTCTTCTGAGTGGACACCCTTGAGGTATACTACTAACCTGCAAAGTCTCATCCCGAACTGAATTTCCGAGACTGCAAGGTCCCCTTGTTAGTAAAAGTGTAGAAATAATTATGCATGTATTAGCAAGTAATAATGAAAGCAACTTCAAACTAACAACACAGAGCATCTACATTGTAAGACACACCAATGCAGTAGCATTTACAGTCATACAAATGCACAATGGCAAGTCTCAAGCCAAACACATTGAGAATTATTATATTTACCATTCATAGTTGCAAACTATTAATAATCACCGGTTCATATAATAAATTGTTATAAATTATACAATTTAACATTTTTATTTGGTTACTGTTTAATATTAGCTGGTTATTATTAATATAAGCCAATTAATCACATGAACAATAACACACATACTATTAAGTTTGTTTTTCAACAACTCAATTTTCATATTTAAATAATATTTAATACAAAAACCTCTGTTTAATATCATAAAATTATATTTGTTTATTTTTCAAATAATTCATTGAATACTTCCTGACTATGACAAACAAAAATCTAATAAAGGAAGACAAACAAAAATCTAATAAAGGAAAACAAACAATATATTATGGTATTATGAAAGTTTTTTTTTTCAATCTCCACCAACATATGAAAAAAAATTGGAAGCACGTGAGAAAGGGGACAGTGTGCACACCTAGTGAGTAATATATTCTCTCACCACTTAGTGTTGTGCCAAGTTATTTTAGACATTTGCTATTCTGCAGTAAATATGATGCCGCCAATCCAGTTTCCCGCAGAAATCAAATTACTGTCTGAAGTATGAGCAGTAATTTCAATTTCTACAAGTCAAAGGGCTGAATGGAGGTGAAATTCATTAAAGGATGTGTAATGTATATAGTGAGAACCTCATGAGCTACGGATGTGTGCGTGAATGGTGCAGGAAATTCAAACAAGGATGTGACAACATGATGAGGGCAGTCAAGAGAGAAGTGTGTGATGACTGACGATTCGGTAGACAAAGTGGATCAACTGGTGTGAGAAAGGCATCAGTTCACAATTTCTGAGCTTAATGAGGAGTTTCCTCAAATTCAAGGTCCACACTAACTGCTGACTGACAGTGTTAAAGTTTGGCTGAATGGCTGGCAGCATTGTTCTTCAACAGGGGTATATAAAAGCTGGTGTCACAGTATGATGTCTGCCTGAATCGACAAGGCAATTATGTGGAAAAATAGGTGAAGACTAACTACCTTCTACAGATAGTGGTTTTGTTCTTCATTCTTGTTTTTTATTCTGTGTCAGTGAAGGTTGAAAAATAATAATAGCCCCCGTATCAAAAGAGTTATCATAATTTAATATTCCAAAAAGGATATAAAAATATATTTAATAATGTTTAATTATTTAATGAATATTATATTCATTAAACAATTATACATCATTATATTTGTGAAATATTATGCAATAATAAATAATTGGCTTTTTCATCTTAATTTCAGAATTATTTATAAAATAAATTATTTTAAGGATATAACATACATTCTTTATAAAAATAAAAATATTTATTAAAATAGTTAACTATCTTATGCTAAAACTAATTTTTCTTAAGATGTTAAAACTAGTTTTAACATCTTAAAACAAGTAAGCACAATATATAGCTAACTCTCACTTAACAACTTTAATTCATTCCTGAATATTCTGTTGCAAAGCAAAAAGTCATTAAATGAATAAGCAAATCCCATTAATCTCAATGGGAAAAATTCTATGGATTTTTCAACTTACTGGATTTGTTCCTGGGTCCTCCAAAGAAATAGGCTGATACCTTAATGCTTGGTCATTCAGCTGTCCATACATCTTAAAGAGTATTGAAGCATATGCAAGCATTTTTGAAACTACATTATAATTAGCTATAAAATCATGAACAAAGCTTCTTGTCTATATTGTCCATAGTTTATTTCATCTTAATACAGTAGAGCCTCGAAAACTCGGCACTCCAGATAACTCGGCCACACCCTGGCAGGGCAAAAAAATCCTTAGTTAATTAATTTTCATTATAGACAGCTTTATGCCTCAAAGTATTTTTCTGGGGTCTGTCATATCAGGTAAATTACTGTACACAGTGTATTCATTAATTTTCATTTTCATGTAGTAAAGGCTCTATGCCTTCATAAAGGTCTTACTTTTCCTTTGTTTAAGGGTATTTGGGCAGTTTATTCTCTGTTGTATTCTCAAGTAAACAATACATACAAATACATTACAGTATTTTCTGAGGAAACACTCATACTTAGTTTTTTTAACCCCATTCCTGATAACCCGGCATTTTCACAAACTCGGCCACCCTTCAATCCACATTAGGCCGAGTTTTCGAGGCTCTACTGTAATGTCCAAAGTTTTCTTTGCCGTTTCTTCTTCATCAGACAACCTATTTTTATATTCAAGTTCAATTAATAAGTTCATAATCATGATATTGCAAAATTCATCAATGCCATCTTCATTAACTTTCTGGAACAATCTCTCTTGCAAGAACCAAAATCTTTGATTTGCATCAGCCACTTCATTAAAGTCTCTAATATCTGTGACAAATTAAACATAGTTTTTTCCATACAGAATTTGTTGTGGACTCCCTTTTCAAATTGTTGCAACTTTTTCATTATCTCTTCTTCTTTCAGCATCATTTTCATCTTTATTTTTTCAACTTATTTTCAGCTCATCATTATAACACTCAAAATTTGTTTTAAAAATTCCTTTATAGCAAAATAAAGACTATATACAACACTTTAAAACATAGAAATTACACATATACACAACAGACTGAAGATTGTTGTCAGTTTCAGAATAAATCAGTGAATTTTTTTTATTAAAAGCTTTTTGGTTAAAAAACTAAATCATCATTATGCTGAAAAAATGGAGTCATTGCCCAACAAGTAATATAATTTTTCAAAAGCAGTAGAGCAAAAAGTCATTAAATGAGGGCTAGCCTTAACTAATATCAAATTATTTAGCAATATTCAAAATATAATCAAATGTGAAAAATTAAATATACAATAGAAACATTATACAGTAACAAAAATATTAGCATTATCAAATTTAAATTACTTTCATACAAATAAATTTAAATATATATGCATAAATATTATATATTAACTGATATGAATTAGTAACTTTGAAAAAATGTATCATTCTTTTGGAATAAATCTTGCTAAATGTTAGCGAAATTGTGCCAAATATTTTAGGTTCTAATTCTACAATTTTATAAATTATTAATATCATTTAAAAGCTAGAGATAAACAATGCTGTTTTATTTTATTAAATTTAATAATTAAAATTAATTTAAAACATCTAGAAATAAAACTGACCTGGAATAGGATTCAAACTACAAAAATGTATTGAACAGGTATAGACCAATCATTCTGATGATGCAATTGGTAATGTACCTGTCTAGCTGACATAGTTAGAATCTCATTCAGGTTCAATTTTTATTTCTAAATGTATTAACATTTTAATTCATTAAATTATTATTGTTATTGTGAGAGTGCTAGCAGACTAAATGTGCACCTCAATCTAAAAAACCTAGCAACGAGAGTTGCGTAACTTTCCCGGCTGTTATAAAAGATATTTTAAAATAAAAACTCATATAATATATTAATCAAAAAAATAAAATTGTGTGTAGCACCATCTGTTATCAGATTTTGTTATAAAAAACTTTTTATATTTTTAATACTATAAAATGGCAAAAAGCTTAATTTTGAGGGTAGGGAGGAGCTTTATTAAAAATTGTAAATGTTAATAACAAAAAATCTTTATTAAGATACATGACCCCCCTCTATCTCCCCACCCTCGACATTTCACCACCAAAATTTAATAGCATTAATGCCCCTCATAAAAACCACCATGCCATATTTTGTTTCTTAATATTTACCCCATCCTAAGATATTAAGTGAAATACATTCCAACAGACACACATATAGAATTTTTTTTACTTTTTTGAATTCAGGAAGTCTCAAAATATGATTAGCAAAAAATTTCCGATGGTCAAATTTGACACAATTCCAATACATAAACAGCTGGGAATGTAAAAATCCATCATACACCCCATAAGAGATTATTTCAAAGAAGTCTAATCATTTATTTTAAGAGAAGAGAACAAAACTAGATCTCTGAAGGAAAACTGAGGGATGTCACAAAGGCTCAACAAAGGGAAACCCAGATGAACAAGTCTGTCTGAGCAAAGATCTGCACACTTACAAAGGAGATATAGAAGAGTCAACAGATCAGAAAAACAGAAAGCTGAGGAGGAAAAAAGTTTCAGTCAGGACTGATATTTAGAAGTGACAAAAACCAGTCACAACACCAATCAAAAGCCAAATATGATTTTTGTTGAAAGCCAAAAGATCCTTAGTTTGCCCCGAAAGCAGGCTAGGGCAAAAGCATCTTGCTCTGTTTTAAACCATTTAACTGTTTTAAAGGGTTGATCACTGCTTAGAATAATTAAAAATAGTTATTAAATTTAATACAGATTAAGCACTTAACTTTAATTTAATCTAAATAAAAAGATAAATAAATTTAATTACTATTGCCACAATATTAATTGTACCTCTTTTTGTTATATTTAATTTGTAAAGTTTTCTGATTTTAAACTATTTCAAATAAATAATTCTAAATTAAATTTACTAAATCTACAATAAGACAATTTCAAAGTACAAAAAGAGAGAACATATTTTAATGTCTTAAATGACACTAGATAATTAAATTATTTAAATAATTTAATCCAGTTGTTGTTCATGTACAATAAGGAATAATTAATATATGTAAAGCTTCCAAACATAATTAAAATAAATTACAATGACAAATTTAAAATAAACAATAACAAAACTGGTTTCTAAAAATTATAAATCATATCAATACAATAATTTTAACTAAAAATTAATTCTACTTTTTAATAATTAAATATAAAAAATAAATTAAATTGTTATAATAAAACTTGAAAAAAAAAAACCCTTACAAATTCATATTCATATAAACATCTTGTTTTGCCAATTACTAATACTCCCATCATAAAAAAATAATACAATAATTATCACTCACTCTATAACTAATTCAAAATTGAGTTATAAGTTATTAATAATCACAAAATTATCATGTTTCATTATTTATATTTAATATTAAGTAAGTAATAAATTTAATATTCAATTATTAAATAAATTTAGAACAAAGAAGAAGAAGAAAAAAGAATAACCTCTGAAATAAAACGATGTCTTTTTTGAAATATAGTTATTTTTTAATAGTTTTATTTATTTGAAAAATAAGTTTATAACATATAGTACTTCTTACTTGGAGATATTTAAAAAGAATATACAAACAGAATAAAATATCAGACTTGGATTGGATCATTTCAAAATTTATTTTATAAATCTAAAATAGTGTAGACAATAAAACACTATCTGCAGACAAGAATAATGAATTTAATTAGGATGGGTGCAAATACTCAAATACTAGAATGTATTTCAGATTTGAGATCTCAAATATTGCATTGATAAAAGATAAATCTGAATACTTCAAATACCTCCAATATCATGCCATATGTACAGTACTGTACAGTCACATTGGTGAATCCAGAAGTGCCCAAACAGGAACTAACTCAAAAATGTAAAATACTTGAATGGATTAAATACTTTTCTTTGTAGAAAAGGGCTGGCAGAATTACTATTTAATAAAAAGTAAAATACATCTGGATACGAGTCCAATTTTGCTTGCCATGTCCAATCACCAGGAACAACTATTTCCATTGCAGAGACAACCTTTCTTTAGAGGCTATGCCTCTGCACAAATATGTAAAACAGNGGACATTTTAAACTGTTTTACATATTTGTGCAGAGGCATAGCCTCTAAAGAAAGGTTGTCTCTGCAATGGAAATAGTTGTTCCTGGTGATTGGACATGGCAAGCAAAATTGGACTCGTATCCAGATGTATTTTACTTTTTATTAAATAGTAATTCTGCCAGCCCTTTTCTACAAAGAAATATTATATTTTTAATTGTGTTGGGATTGTCACCTGTGGACATTTTAAACTGTTTTACATATTTGTGCAGAGGCATAGCCTCTAAAGAAAGGTCTCTGCAATGGAAATAGTTGTTCCTGGTGATTGGACATGGCAAGCAAAATTGGACTCGTATCCAGATGTATTTTACTTTTTATTAAATACTTTTCATTAACACATGTACAATAATTGTATTGCAGATGGTCCAATAAACTATATTTTCCATAATAAATGTTTTTAAAAGCAACCTTTCAAAGTTCAAATAAAGTTTAATTTTTTTGTGTCAACAATATTCCTTGTATCCCCCACTGCCAGTGCCTCTTCAGTATCTCTGGTTTAATTTGTGACAAGAAAAGAAGCAAACTAAAGCGTGAATGTTTTCCCAATTCTTGTTTTCTTAAATAATAATCTGTAGTGAGAATCACAACAATTACTTGTAAATCTATTGTAGTTGAGGCAAGAGTACCTAAAAAAAGCTACTTTAAAATCCCAAATCAAAATTAAAAAGTTTGAACTTTCATTTCTTAAACTTTAGTATATTGTTTTTCTTTTTACTTTTTGTTTTATTTCATTAATTTATTAATATACTGAAATAAGTAAAACAAGTTAAATAATAAACGTTAAATAAATTATATAAGGTAATTAAGTTCACTAAGTATTTGGAGTATTTGAGAGTATTCAAGATATTCTAACGTTCGTGATCTGGTTAACATTTGAATTTTAGAAAAATGATATTTGCCCATCTCTAAAGTTTATCCTAAATTTTTGCCTAGTTTCCTATAAATTGGATGATTAAATGCTAAATTAAGAATTATTGCAAAATCTCATAAATTTTTTAATAAAGTTAACAAGAAATATTTAATCAACATTCAAAATATAAACATATGTAACAACTCATTTGAGTTAAATTTTTGATTAAAAAATTTCTCACGTTAAGTGCTAAATTAATTAAAATGCTTAATTACCCTTTAACATTTTAATTCAAACAGCATATTTAAATTGAAAGTCATGTAATGTAATATATCATATAAAGCTTAATATTAACTATAAATAAATATTAAATAAAAAAACTAAAGTTTGTCTTACTTTGCTATAACTGATCTTGTTTCGAAATCCAATGTTTTCATAGAAGTATTAACTTCTAAACATCCAACATACTGAAAGAAAATACAAAATTTAAGTTAAGAAAATTATATATAGTTACAGAATTATTTTATTACATTATTATTTTGTACTTGTTCTTTTCGTCATAATAAAAAAAATAATTATATTAAAAATATTTTATTAAATAAAATCTACAATTATTATTATTATCATCATCATCTAAACACTTTTTAAATTAAGCATTATTTTATTGAATAATTATAATTCTTAATGAAAATATTAAGATCATTAATTTATATTTAATCACTTTTAAGCAGCTGATTTAAAAATAGAAAAATATAATTAAATAATGCAAATCATTTTTTGCAATACTTTAAAAGACATTAACAATAAATCATTTTTATTATTAAAATTGTATATTTTATTTACATTAATTATTCAGATCATTGATTAATTATTACATTTATTGATTTCATAATATATACAGTAGAACCTCGAAAACTCGGCACTCGATAACCCGGCACTCCGGATAACTCGGCCACACCCTGGCAGGGCAAAAAAATCCTTAGTTAATTAATTTTCATGATAAAGACGGCTTTATGCCTCATAAAGTATTTTTCTGAGATCTGTCTTATCAGGTAAATTACTGTACAATGTATTCATTAATTTTCATTTAGTAAAGGCTCTATGCCTTCATAAAAGACGTACTTTTCCTTTGTTTAAAGGTATTTGGGCAGTTTATTCTCTGTTGTATTCTCCAGCAAACAATACATACGAGTACAGTACACTATTTTCTGAGGAAACACGCATACTTATCCTTTTTTAACCCCATTCCCGATAACCCGGCATTTTCACAAACTCGGCCACCCTTCGGTCCACATTAGGCCGAGTTTTCGAGGTTCTACTGTATTTTCAAAAGAAAATAAAATACCCCAAGATTATACAGAAAACAAAGTCTATTATTTTTATATAATTCAATATGGATTTATCATTTTATTATAAAAATATTTTGAAAATTTCATATTTCAATTATTCTCTCTAATCACGGAATTTCACTTTTATCATCTCAAAATCCAAATTTAGGAATCTTAATTAACCATTTATCACATGTAAAACTAACTTTAAAAAGCTTTACATTAATATAAATAGAGAATTTATTTTCAAAAGATACAATTTCTTAAGCATCCAGCCACTTTATTGAACTTCTAAGACTAAACTACTATAAATTCTTTAGTTTGAAAATTCCCCAAGGTAGCTGAACTCAGTTTTCTACAATTATGAAGTTTTATTTATTTTAGTCTGAAGTGTATTTGCCATAACTAAACCTTTATTAATGTTTAATTATGAGAAATACACTTTATACAATAAATAAAGATGTTTTTTACCATATATATTAGTATATTTGGGGAAAAACTTTTCAAGAGCTTGATATATATATTGACATAACTTCAAAGAAAAAAAAATATTTGAATGATAAATGCACTTGTTACAATTCAATTTTAGAGTTCTCCTGACTAACTGTTTGAGCCAACAATTTATATTTCTTGTTCTTAGTAATAATTTGTTTTAGTTAATTTCAGTTATTCTAGTTTATTCTGTTACTTTTCTGTATAATATCTGTAAATCACATTTATGTCTGAACACTGCCCTGTTGCCTTTCCATGACAACATGTGTATATATTTTCTGTAATTATTAATATTTCTTTTCCTAATATCAGTAGTTTGTAAATTTTGTAATAGTTTGTGAAATCCAAGAACAGTTTATGAAATTTAGTAAAATTAAACATCTGAAACAATAAAAACTGCCCTAACACCACCTTTCAGGGAAAAATTTTCAAACTGAAATAACATGACTTAAGATTTGCATCGGAAGATCTTATATAGTTAATCGGGGCCTCATGCCCCTAAGGTTTCCATATCTGGTCTTGTCTTTCATCTATCTAGGATGAACGACAGTGGAAATTTATAGATCTACAATTTTTTTCAAATTGCAATCCAATAAAATTACCACATAGAATAATATAATAAATATAAAAATTAAAGTTTTATTTACAAATTTGGTAGAAATTTTTTTGTATAGTACATATCTCAAAAATTCTTAATATTTTTATATAATTAAATATTTTAATATGAAAAGTAAAAATACTCTGTTACAAGTTATATATTCTTACTGTGGCAGTTAAAATAATAACATTAAATAATATATTTTAATAGTCTAATTTTCTTAATAAAATAAATTATTCACACTTCCAAATAGCATTTATGAAAATTCTTATTCTGCTATTAACAATATTCCAAATAATATATGTTTTAAAAAAGACTGAAATTGTAGAATATTACTGTTTCATTGTTAAAAACATTTCTTTGATCTTGTTTTTTCTTATAAAACATTTTGCAAAATTGTCAACTTAATGCAGACTTGTTTTCTTTATACAGCATATTATTTGTAGTGTTAAAATTCACTTTCGTATACTGTTACTAACGTTCATTTCATGAAAAATTTCAAATTTATGGAAAAGTTCCATGCAAAATACTCTTTTAAAAATATATACACTTTTATAAATAATCTAAGGAATTCTAGACGCTTCTCAAGGGGGTGGAAGAAAAAGAAGGAAAAAAAAAGTTCATCCCATATGGTTACTTTTATATCGCTGGAAAGATAACGAAAACAGAGCGTAACACTACACAGATGGGAACGTCCGGAATATAACGTATCTGTGACACAGTTAAAAGAATCTCAAGGCCAATTTCTCCAGTAAATATATATTTTTCAAGAAACCTGGTTAATTTTTTTTTAGGTCGATTAATATAATTCTCGAAAAACTGGAACTAAGAGGAGTCCCAGTTATTAGGGGAAAAAATTTAGAAACTAAAACTAGAATTTAGTATATTTAACCAAAAGCTGTGCTCTTAAGATTATTTAAAAACGTTTCTTTTTTTTCTTTTTTTATGCTACTTTTTGTAAATATATGCGTAAGAATCTAAAATTATTTTAAGTTGTTTTTGCGCTTATAAAGAGGTCAAACAGAAAAAAAAATCGCATTCAAACGCGACGACGATCATAAAACTTCTTAATTGAAGAGATACATTGCACGTTTGATTTTTATAATTATTTCATTGATTTAAGTACTCGAGACAATTTTTTATACGAAGAAAATCTATTTATAATTTCTACATTTTGTATATTAATCGGTTAAATATATTTTTAAACAGCAAAACATTCCCGTAACCGCAGTTATAAAAAAAAATTTTTTTACGTGACTCGAAAGAATTAAAATATGAATAATAAATTTTAATTGCACCCAATATCAGATTCGATTTTGACAGGATTTATCGGGAAATCCATTAGCTGACACACATCAGAATGGGACAAAATTATTTCGAAATAGACTATTTTTTTTTTTAATAATTTGAATAAAGCGATTACCTATAATCGACTTATATATACGTTTATTTATTCTAATTCAAAATTTAAAAGGAAAAAAAATCCATAAAACTTCTTAAATTCCCGGAGAAATGTGTTATTTAATTGACGCGTTACTGCTTCGAAATCCTCTTACCATCATTAAATATTAAATTCGATAAACACGCCAAAGCGCTCGTTACGTTACACGTGTTTATCGCTTTACTAAAACATCGATTGCTTCTAATTTTGGCACTTCCAACGCCAACTTCTATTTCTAAACTGTCTCCAGTTTAAACAAAACTTCTTAACATTAATAGCTTGAGAAAACGCTGTGATTTAGGCTCGTTACGTTAAATTATAAACGCGTCTATCCCTGGCTTGACTTTATTTTTTATTTTTTCGCACGGAGTAACGAACGTGCAACACGTTTTCGAGGAAACTCGCCCACAAACGTTTTAAATTCGGGTGATTTACCATTCGATTCCCACGGCCGTCGTTACGAAATCGTTTAAGGTCAAAGGTTAATGGGGGTGCAAAGGGCGGCGGCCGGAGGCCGTCTCTCAAAAGAGGGTTCGGCCCGACGCCCACCCACTCGTTTCGACGGTGGTCTCCCTCGTACCGCGTGCACGTACGGGGGAGACAAAACGACAGGAAGTAATGTTATATCGTATCAATGAGAGAAGTGGAGCCGGAAGGAAAACGNACATAAAAAAAATTGCTTGGACTTAAGAGGGAGAAAGGAACCCCAACGGTATTTTTATAGGGTGTCTAAGATAATATCCACGCCAAATTTGGTGCAAAATGCATAGAATCTTTTACCTAATATATAAGCAATGATAAGAAACAATCTGTAGTTTTAAACAATAATAAAAAACAAATAGCTAAGTTTTCGCGTAAACACGAAACAAAATCTGAATTTCCTCTGAAAGATTATCCCGTTTACAGAACAATCGAAGCTCGCATTACTTTTTATTGTCATAGATTCTACGATAATAGAATGTAATTTTAGCCACGATTAAAATTAACCGAGTGACTGTACTGTATAATTATCATTACAAAACAAGTATTTGATTACAATAGTAGTCTCGGATAGCGATCGTGCGAAGCAACGAAAGAATAAAAATTCATCTAATAATTGTTATGCTCTTAGGAGGAAAAGTTGTATCAAAATTAAACAATTAATTATAATTTACTATAATACAGATGCGGTGTTTTGCATACTCTAAATTATTGTTAAAACAGAATAATTGTCAAATACGGAAACTTTTATAAATACATATATAAAACAGATTTTTTTATAATCATTAAAAAAAATAATAACAATAATTGCTGTTGATTTTATCACCAAGAAAAGTTGACTAAATAACAACTTAGATGAGTCACGTTTAAGAATTCAGTAGCAGCAAATCAACCGAGCAACGACCATAATGACGTCACGCACTAGGCAATTTTATAATGACAATTTGTGAAGTCGATATACAGTAAAATCTTAAACAACATTTCGATTGGCAGAAAATATTTTAGATAAACACGTTATAGATAATTTATTTCCATTTCTTACTCGTCCACGCGTGCTAAGCGCTCGTTTCTCGACTATTTTAATGCGTTTTGAAAACATTTTATCACCGTCAAAACATACTTTAAACACGTAATAGCATCGCAAAATATTAAACTACTGTTAACAACAAAACCTACCGTAATTTAAACGAGACACACCAAAAAAAAAAAAAATGATACCGAAACGTCAAACACAATCTGAACATTTTGAAGTGTCAATCTTCAATAGGAAATTGAATCATACAACTTTATGGCGAAAGATCATTTTAAGTTGATCGTGCAACAGGATGTATTAACCACATATCAGAGGAAATATCGTTATCTACGCGGTTCTACTTAACTCCAACTTCAAGTTAAATACTTTTAACTAGCTGAAGGAACTTAGACTGGTCTTTATAATGCCAATTTGTACTTTTTTTTCCTATTTAAATAGTTCAAGAATTGATCGATCCTTCTACTAACCGTTTGTCTGTCTGAAGAAACATAGGAAAAAAAAAAAATCACATATTTTGATCAAACTTAATTTAAGTTATTGAAAGGAGGGTCTCCATAGACATATTTTATCTTAATGCACTGCATGATGAGTAACATTTACACATTAAAACAGTTTAATAATATTGCATAATTTTTTTTTAAATATTAAGTCAAATATTCTAATTATTAAAGAGAATTTTTTCATTTTATAATTAGGTATGATTCTAATACTTTTAAGCTAACAAAATTTCTTATATTTCTACTAAAAATTTATTCCTGAAAAAGAGAGAGAGAGACCTCTCAGAATGGTCCAATAGTTTAACATTTTTCACATATCTAAATCAATAATATATAATAATTATTCTTTATCTGCAATATGAAAAAAAATATAACATAAAAAAATACTTTATCTTGGACGGAATGAAAATTGGGCACATATCTAGATATAAAACATTATAAACTTTATATATAACACCTCCTCAAAGGAATTAAACCAATCCAAAGTTTATGTTGTAAGCAGATATTAAATACAACTGAACTATGTTCAATTCAGAAAAGAAAAACAAAGTCAATGATTACGATACTAAAGTTTCTTTCATACATGGATATATAAATTACATTTAAATTGTAAATGTAAATAGGTGCTCTTTTGAGTATACCTTTGAGAAATATATACTCTAAAAAAAGCTCATTGAAGAAATATGCTTCATAATGTATATATAGTTTACTATAACAATAAATCTTCCAATCATCTAAAACATTCTTGCCTAAATTTAGATTATAATAATGATAAATTGGATATTCTAAACTTGAGATGTATAAATAATTAAAAAGTTCAATTTGATAACTAGTAAATTTTCAAAGTTCATAAATGTAGGATATCTAGAAATGAAAATAAATTGTTATAAATATAATTAAAAAATTATATTTTATTGATGATTTTGTATTCTTCTATCATAAAAATATACTTATATAAAAAATTATATATTTAAAAGTTAAAAACAAAAATTTAACAAACTTTATATTTATATCTTTTTCAAAATTAAAATAGAAAAATAGCTTTTGTATAAAAATGATAGTGAATACAGTGGCTAACAACCAATATTTATTGTTGTTACCATTATAAAAATAAAGAATAAAAATAATACAGAATATATGTTATTCTAAAGAATATTTAATGAAGAGTCACATCTTTGGTTTATTTTAAAATTTAAGAAAAATATCTTAAAATTTTGTTATATTCCTTAATTTCATCCCATTCCATCAGCATTTTATAACAGTGCACATCTGTATGCAGTTAGAATTTCAAATCAATATCTCTAAAATTACTAAATACTAACAAATGAGATAATTTTACAGTATTTCTCTTGAATGTCACTAATCAATACTTAATATTTTTAATTAAAATTGAATGTCATCAATTATAGTAGTAAAATAAGACTAATCAATCTCCAAATATAATTTTGACCATCATTAAGATAATGCTGCTCTTTGAAAGTTTGTCATTATCAAAAAATAAATATTTGACAATAGAATTTATTCAATCTCAATAATAAATAATGAACTAAAGAAAACAAGTCAAATAAACAAGAATAATTTAACAAAAATGCATATAAACTTACTATTGAAAACATCAAATTTTGATATACTTAATTTTTATTTATGTTAAAAAATTTAAATTATTATTATGTTAAATTAAAATTATCAATTATTAAATACTGTATATTATTAAATTTATGTTACATTCTATGAGCAGGAGCACCTATATAATGAAAAACATTCCTCTTTTTCATTTTGGTTGACTTTTCCTAATCCCATGGGTTTTCAAGGCCAAGTTAGCCTTGAGTGCAACCAGCATCACCTTCTGGGAGCACTGATATAATGTTGAATTAGAGTTTGAAGCTTCTTGCACAATATACTATGTCCTTTTTTATACCTTATGTACCCTTTTAAGGCTGGTATACACGATAAGGAAATCCTCAAAGGATGTGCTTAACAGACGAAAAAACTCGGATATAACTGGCTGGATCGAACATAGTAATTTACAAAACTTATTAAAATATCTCCCAGCGTATAAAGAATTATTTTTATTTAAAAATGGATAGATAGAAAAAAAAATCACAGTTAATCCTCAAAGGATTTCCTTACCGTGTATACCAGCCTTTATAGTCTGCAGACACCGTTGTAAATGAGCTCTAAGTTCTGCCAAGAAACACGATAAGAATGATTAATATACAGTGGCACCCATATTTAACACATTCTCAGGGATTAATAGATTGCAGCCTAAATTTGAGACAAACTTAAAATAGGGATTTAAGAAAACAATGATAAAACCAACTATAATCAATGAAATTAATAGTTGTGCATAGTAATCAGGGGATAATACTATTGCCAAACTTATGTAATATGAAAATTTAATGTTAATTTCTTTATCACTTTAAATTCATATTACGCTAGATCAGTGTTTCTCAATGGGGGCAATATCGCCCCCATGTGGACGATTCTCCATGTTNGTCTAATTTTCTTAATAAAATAAATTATTCACACTTCCAAATAGCATTTATGAAAATTCTTATTCTGCTATTAACAATATTCCAAATAATATATGTTTTAAAAAAGACTGAAATTGTAGAATATTACTGTTTCATTGTTAAAAACATTTCTTTGATCTTGTTTTTTCTTATAAAACATTTTGCAAAATTGTCAACTTAATGCAGACTTGTTTTCTTTATACAGCATATTATTTGTAGTGTTAAAATTCACTTTCGTATACTGTTACTAACGTTCATTTCATGAAAAATTTCAAATTTATGGAAAAGTTCCATGCAAAATACTCTTTTAAAAATATATACACTTTTATAAATAATCTAAGGAATTCTAGACGCTTCTCAAGGGGGTGGAAGAAAAAGAAGGAAAAAAAAAGTTCATCCCATATGGTTACTTTTATATCGCTGGAAAGATAACGAAAACAGAGCGTAACACTACACAGATGGGAACGTCCGGAATATAACGTATCTGTGACACAGTTAAAAGAATCTCAAGGCCAATTTCTCCAGTAAATATATATTTTTCAAGAAACCTGGTTAATTTTTTTTTAGGTCGATTAATATAATTCTCGAAAAACTGGAACTAAGAGGAGTCCCAGTTATTAGGGGAAAAAATTTAGAAACTAAAACTAGAATTTAGTATATTTAACCAAAAGCTGTGCTCTTAAGATTATTTAAAAACGTTTCTTTTTTTTCTTTTTTTATGCTACTTTTTGTAAATATATGCGTAAGAATCTAAAATTATTTTAAGTTGTTTTTGCGCTTATAAAGAGGTCAAACAGAAAAAAAAATCGCATTCAAACGCGACGACGATCATAAAACTTCTTAATTGAAGAGATACATTGCACGTTTGATTTTTATAATTATTTCATTGATTTAAGTACTCGAGACAATTTTTTATACGAAGAAAATCTATTTATAATTTCTACATTTTGTATATTAATCGGTTAAATATATTTTTAAACAGCAAAACATTCCCGTAACCGCAGTTATAAAAAAAAATTTTTTTACGTGACTCGAAAGAATTAAAATATGAATAATAAATTTTAATTGCACCCAATATCAGATTCGATTTTGACAGGATTTATCGGGAAATCCATTAGCTGACACACATCAGAATGGGACAAAATTATTTCGAAATAGACTATTTTTTTTTTAATAATTTGAATAAAGCGATTACCTATAATCGACTTATATATACGTTTATTTATTCTAATTCAAAATTTAAAAGGAAAAAAAATCCATAAAACTTCTTAAATTCCCGGAGAAATGTGTTATTTAATTGACGCGTTACTGCTTCGAAATCCTCTTACCATCATTAAATATTAAATTCGATAAACACGCCAAAGCGCTCGTTACGTTACACGTGTTTATCGCTTTACTAAAACATCGATTGCTTCTAATTTTGGCACTTCCAACGCCAACTTCTATTTCTAAACTGTCTCCAGTTTAAACAAAACTTCTTAACATTAATAGCTTGAGAAAACGCTGTGATTTAGGCTCGTTACGTTAAATTATAAACGCGTCTATCCCTGGCTTGACTTTATTTTTTATTTTTTCGCACGGAGTAACGAACGTGCAACACGTTTTCGAGGAAACTCGCCCACAAACGTTTTAAATTCGGGTGATTTACCATTCGATTCCCACGGCCGTCGTTACGAAATCGTTTAAGGTCAAAGGTTAATGGGGGTGCAAAGGGCGGCGGCCGGAGGCCGTCTCTCAAAAGAGGGTTCGGCCCGACGCCCACCCACTCGTTTCGACGGTGGTCTCCCTCGTACCGCGTGCACGTACGGGGGAGACAAAACGACAGGAAGTAATGTTATATCGTATCAATGAGAGAAGTGGAGCCGGAAGGAAAACGAATATCCTGTGGCAGGCACAACTGTCGTGGCAGGATATATTTGGTCTCACAACTGTTGTCCACTTCGGCGACTATTGTGGAGTTTCCTGACTGTCGCGTTGTCGTTTACTATTTCCTGGAAATACGTACTGTACGAACGTACAAGTAAACGGACAGTACATGAAATTCCATAGAGTACACTAGAAAAATTCATTTCATAATTCAGCCAAATTATTAAAAACATCAGTTCTTCCTAAATTTATTTTAGGTAACTCAAACTCGTTAAATTTTTATAAACTTCGACATATCCTACGATTAAAATATCTCGAAATTTGAACCGAACCGACAACGCGTCACGAGTCTTAAACGACAAAAATAGCTCTTTTACAGAATAAAATCACTTAAAATGATGTCAAACAATTACGCATAATGTGAAAGAAAGTTTTTAAATGTTTAAAAATGAATAAAAATTAACATTTCCGAAGCTGGCGTGAAGATTTGCTCAGAGGATCTATGATTGACAGTACAAAACTTTTGAAAAACTTGGTACTACCACAAAACTAAATACGACTGTTAATATTTATAAATATTAGCGTATTAGAATTTGTTTTCATACACATAGTTTTCTCATATATATAAAATAATTTTTTCATTTAAAAAAAACCAGGAATAAAGGGAAAAGAACATTTACAAGCGTTAGAGGAAGCGATCATCATTGCGAACAATCGGGTTTTGAACGTAACAGAAGTATTCGAACGCATTTAATTCTTTTTGATTTCCTTTTTTTTCTGCGAATCGTAACACAATCACTACCATTATTATTATTATTATTATTATTATTAAAAATAACAACAAACAGATACTCACCCTGACGCCATAGCAGATTCCTCCGTCGGAGATTTGAGTATCGGGGTGAAGCCATCCTCGAGGTGGTTTATTAATAAAAGTACCATTTTTGGACCAGTCGGAAGGGACGGCCGTTACGTAACCGGACTGTCCGGAACCGGTGGCACCGCTACTACCGTCACCACTCGCAGTAGACGATGTCCAATGGATCTTCGCCCTTGGCATCTCCCGATTAACCGTCTGACTCTGATACTTGACGTATCGTTCGGACTGTGCGACGAATACTACTTTGCTCAATATTCCTTCGTCTTTCCTTGGGGGTGGTGCGGAAGGTTTCGGTGATACACCGGGCTTCAGAAACGTCCTCGGCGTGCTGCTCCTTCTCGGAAGATTCGTCCGTGATCCGGTTTCGTCATCCTTCAAGTTGTGATAACCGGAAGAGAGACAACTCAGCATTATTATAACATCACTACAAACACATAGCAATTAAAGTTAACATTTAAAGTGATCGATAGGGAGAGAGAGAAGGGGATGGAGTCGTAGCTGCCACGCGCGAACTCGAGCCACATGAATGGGGAAAAACTACGACGGGCAGGAAACCGGTGGGAGTGTACCGGATCTACGTCACTATCCCGTTCCCTCTTTTCATAGGACACCGTTTATAATAAATTCGACGTCCTTACATACTAGTTACAAATTTTGTCACCATAAAGAAAATATTAATCTTTTTTTTATAAACTGCAGACTGGGAAATAACCGTTTATATGCGAATCAATGCGAGAACGAAATCCTATAGAGAAAAGCACCGCGGGGTCATTGTAGATGAGGAGGACAATGACGCTAGACATGGCAAGACGACCGACATCATAAATTCGAATGAACGTGTCTGGAATCGAGCTGCATATGTAACTTAAATGAAAGAAAATAAAAGTTATATCGATCGATGGTCGGACTAAACACTCGCTCCTCCATCGATAAAATGATGTTTTAAATGATAAATTTTTATGTTATTTTATAAATTACTTACAATTAAACTTATACATTATTAATTAAATATAACTTAGTCTGTAAATTACATATAATAATATATCAATTATTTTTAATTTATTATGACTGATGTTAAATATAATCAAAAAATTATGAATCGAACCAATTATTATATACGGTATCAATTAGTTATATTTAAATCTTAAATTTTACACAAAAGTATTAATCAGAAAAGATAGTACAGTATTTTGAATACAATACGGTAACTCGATTTAACAATACGTAATAAGACACATTTAATTCGTGAGTATACGCAATTTAAGTAAAATTTATCCTCCTTTACGAATGAGCGATTTAAAGAAATTAGCCATTTAGAGCGAAATATCGAGAGAGCTTCAGAAAATGAAGATGTGTTCTTCAATTCTATTATGTATATACACTCGCGCACGTAGGATCTATTACAGAGAAAAGTCGAATTTAAAATTTTCATCATACCTTTTGCAGTTTTTATTTATATTCATAAAATAGATAAGATACTCGAGGTATTTTCCAAGAGTTTTCTCACAAACGCTCATATGTGTATGTGCGTATAAGTTATACATTTATTTATTTAAACTGTGTGTATGTGTGTGTATTTATATATGTAGCCAGAAACGATTCGTAACACACAGAAACGTACAAAAGGAAGAAAACAACAAAATAATAAAAATAAAAGCTTAAAAGACATTGAAATAAAACAATTGATACAAGGGAGCAAAGGATGTCACAAACGAACAATCGACAAAAGAGAATAATAAAAAGCAGAGTCTTGTCCAAAAATAAAACAACTCTCGGGGGACAATAAAACAGCATTTTCTCGGGCGGGACTTTACACGCGCATTCCAATAGATAATTGTCCAGGTGCGACCGGGAACCTCTTCAACGCGTCACTACTCCTCGTTTTCGAACTGTAAATGGATTAAAGGAAGCCGAATACTTGGAAAGCGAAGTTATCGAATATTATGGACGATTACAAATTAACAAGTTCGTTCGGCATCGTCTCTTTCGCTTCAAAGAGGAAGGCCGCCGCACAGTAATCTTTTGCGCTCGCGGGATTACGAGTCATGTGACGATAATTCGATTACTTTGGAAAGTTCTCTACCGAACTATTCGCTCTTGGGTAAGAATGCCAAAGATAATACATCTTTTTCAACTAAAAAAAAAACATAGATACTCGCCCTCGGGACATGTCATGTTCGAACTATCTGCCTGTGCGAGAGGAAAAGGTTGAAGTTACATGAATTGTTTCTTTCATTCGAGACAAGTTAAAATATGCGTACAAAGAAACTGAAATTCCAAACTAGGATCACGCTTTTATACCTGACTGTTCTTGCTATAAATCTACAAGTATGCGTTTAGTTTGAACTGTCAGTGTTCGTATAACATAATTTATGTATTACATAGCGTACAGTACTGTTTTTTTAGGAACTGTATTAGTACGCGAACCATCGTCGATCATTCTTCTAGACAAAGTCTATTCTCGAAACACTATTTAACTTGTCTATAAGCACGCCAGACTTCAACTTATAATGATATCATCATAAATAACACCGCATTTCATATAACTAGAACTTTAGGTTCAATTCTGGCCACATTACGGAACTGACACGATCTTAGAAAAATAAATGGAAACTTCTCACAAGGAAACATTATGTCAAATTTCATCAAAATTTCTCAACTAATTTTTGAAGTTCATCTATATAAATAAACTTCAAATTAGCTGAAAGATTTTGATGAAATTTGTCGTTGTCATCATTGCTTTATGTCATTACAAGCATTACCATCTTTCATTATATAGAGGAACAGTCAACATTGCCCAATGACAAAAGGCAGTGATGCTGACAATAATTTAATTATAATTACATAAAATAGTTCAGATGTAAAAGACAGTTTTCCAGCTACAAACGAAAAACTCAATCGTAGTAGTATCTAATTCGAAGCGAAAACACGCGATTAAAAATACATGTGAAAGCTTAAAAGTATTTTTGCAAAAAAAAAACTAATTTCCAATTTCAATCCAATTATGGAAATACAAATTTTATTTAGTTTATGTTGAAACTAAATAAAATATTAAGAGATTAATACAATATATTGAAATATGCATCCATAGTTTTTCTATAAGGATTTATTTATACTGTGTATAAACAATAGCATACATCATTCTTTTGTAGAATTCAATGAATAATTCGAAAACTATTTGAGATAGTGACTAAACTTTCAACACACATTTTAAGTGTTGAACACGCAATCACTCACATTATAGATAAGACTAAGTTCAAAGATTTAAAATTACAATATTCGCATTTTTATTCTGAAAAAAAAAATAATAAATTAATTAATTAACAAAATAAAATTTTGAAGAAAAAATTAAACAAAAACTCGATTATAATAATTTCATATATTTTGAATATCACTGATTAGAAATCCTTTATTTCTGAGAAAACTTTCTTCATAATTAATAGTGATTTTATCTACAGTTTTCTATACAATATCTATTAATTAAACATTATAATTGTGCGGAAAATCCTTTAAAAACAACATCAAATGATTATAGTCTCGCGAAATGCATGAATGACATTTATTTCTCGTAAAATTGTATTATTTAGATAAAGTAATTTCGTAAATACTCTAATCATTCATCAGTGAATAATCAAATTGTGTAATCAGATACAGAAATATCAAACGACAAATTACGAAACAAACACTCTGACAAAAATACTGAGAAAACCACAGCAGAACCCATATAAATATAATTTCGCAAATAATAAAAATTAGTTTCAATGCAAATGTATAATTAGTATATTTAAAAACTATATTTTGTGNTCTGGGCGATATAGTAAAACATTATATTAAGAATAATTAGATATTTTATTCGTTATATCGTACAATAATTAAACAAATAACATTATACTAGTCACTAGTCTATTCGATACAGTACGAATTTGGCGTTAGTCTTGGTACTCGGCCTCGGAATTTTGAAGTGAAGGGGGCAATGGTTCGTTACAGGATGAGAAACACTGCGCTAGATGATGAAAATGAATGGAATAAAAATAATATTAGTCACAAACAAAACAATAATTTTTTATTATGCAAATATAGTGTGTTTTCATTAAATGTATATACATTAATACAGCAATATCAATTATTTACATTCATTGTATACTAATTTCATAATATGAATGTATAATGTGAATCAATATTTAATACAATCCCTTTTTTGATTGTGCAACAGTGCAGCAAGCAAAAAAATTTGAGACACAGAACTCACCCAATACACTCTTATCCTGTGAATGTTAAATCAAAATCACATTTGGATGTACAGTTAAAAAAGAAAAAAAATTGCTCTTTAAAATTGAAGTTTAATGTAAAATCAAGAAATGTTAGTCTAAATTTATTATTTTTTTTAGAGCAATACAGGTTGGGACAATTAAAAATAAACATATAATTGGGGTAAACATTAAAATACTATAGTAACAAATCATTAAAAATAAAAATCTATATTGAACTGAAAAAATATTTTAATCATAAAAGAAATCCAGAAACTTAGTATTCTATTATTATTTATGCAAACTGTTATTTTATTCATTTATAATTTAATACATTTTGAAATCAAGTGCTCCCATTTTGAATTTCCTTTCAGTATATTTACACACACTATAATTTATTTCTAATTTTGAACAAGCATAATGCCACAAACTGTGAAGACTACATTGTTCCCTAAACAATTTGTCATTAATATTTGTTAACTACAAATATTCATATACTAAACAGGATTCAAATTTGTAATTTGGTAAATTAGGCACAGCACTAACAAATTCTATTATCAAATTAGTATTTTGGCATTCAACATATAGATTTGATTTATTTTAAAGAGGAATAAATCATTTGCTTTTTTTAACAATTTATTAAATATACTACTGTTTAATTTTTGCAATTAATAGCTTCTTAACCTGCATTAGTTATACATAATTCTTTACATTTTGTTTACTTTTTTTTATACTTCTTTTAACAGTAACCAAAAATACATAAAAATAAAACAAATATAGAATATACTGTACATACTTATCGTAATTGTCTTACATTTATAAAAAAAATAAATCCACATTTTGTGAATAGATTGTGAATAAAAATGTGATTTTTACTTCATTAGGTATTTCTAGTAATTTATATCTTATGTTAAAATACAAATGTTCTTTAATTAATTATTCAACTTTTACCAATTGAATCAATATGTTCTTAAACTTTCTTTTCTGTTTAAACAAATTACAGATAAAATTCATGATGAATGAATATGTCTTAATTATTATAAATTTAGATTTATTAGAATAATTGAATTATTTAAATGTAGAATAATGGAAACAATGAAATTGTTTGTATTTGATTGTATTAATAGTCTACACCTGGGATTGGTAATGTGAGACTGCATGTAGCTCACTTTTTAAAATTGTAACTGATTATTCATTTCAAGTTTCAACACTAATAAGTGGTAGTATCACATCAATTCTGTTACAAGGCATTATCCATGGAAATTATAATGCCCATTGTCACATGTTTGTGAGTAAATACAACCAACATAATGACTGTATTGCTGTTAAGTTGCCTTTAATATTAAAAAATTTTACTCAAATATTTTAGAATATATTTACATCCTGAGCAAAGTTAATAAAAATGGCAAGTTTGTGATGATTATTCACATAAAGAATATTCATCACAAACTTAAATTAAAAGGAGCAACAATTTATAAAGAAAAATTTATTAATGATCTTATGTTTGAAGAATACAATATAGAATACAAAGAAACAAACTATTCTTCAGAATATATAGTGAAATACCAGCAAAAATGAAAAAAGAAAATATGTATTATAACAGCTATAATTTCTATGAATAGTGAAGTAAGTAATATTGAAATTTGTTTTAGTAATAATAAATAAAAACAATTAAGAATTTTTAGTACTTTTAAATGTATATATTTTTTAATAATAATATATGGTTACCATTAGAGTAAGTAGTCACATTTGCAACATTATATTTCTTAGGAGATTGCAGCAACAAAAAATTACATGAGACTCCAAGTGAAAAACAATAAACAAACAATTTTAAATGTTTCAATATTATTACTATATTAAATTCACTTTAAATTCTAATGTATGTTTAATACTATCCCTAGAAATTTTTCTTTTGAAATGTTTTTACAAGTTATATATTGTAGCTTTTGTAAGCACATTTCAAAAGAACTTGCATTCAAAAGTTTACTCTTTAGCATTCACTTAAATTGAAATCAAATTATTTTTAATTTATTCATATTTGTAATATTTTTCATTTCAAAACATGTCTGTAAAATGTAAGAAAAATCTCATGATGAGATCTTATAGTAGACAAAACTTTTTCTTTTCATTTTGATAAACCCCTAACTTCTATTAAGTAGAAATTGAAATATTTTTGTATTCTGGCTTATTGGAATGGTTAAAACAATAATATGCATTGCAAATATTTAGCATATTCAAAATTATGAACTTTCAACACAAAGAATAAGCACAGATGGCTGAAGCAAAATGTTTACCAGCCAACTTTATGCTTTTACCCTGAAGTCCATTTGCAGATAAATAATGTCTATTCTTCATTTAGCAATTAGTAACATTAATTATTCATTTAATAACTACTAAAAACATCACCTATGGGATAATGAAAGTGAAAAAAATGCAAATATATAAAATAGAACATTTTATACTGACAGCAAGATACATTTCAAAATGGCATCACAGATGACAAGAATCAGAGAAGTTAAAACACACAAAACAGTTACGATCATTCCAAGACAAACCACTTTATATCAAGGTATAATAATTGTTTATTGGTACCTCTTTTGCTCTTTTTAGTATGACCAAAAAGTCATACAAAAAAGAGCAAAAGAGGTACCAATAAACAATTATTTTCAGCTCTTTAGTAGGGTGACCAGATGCCTGGTTTTGCCTGTATACATTACAGATAATCAATCTTCAAACAAAAATTTGGGGTTCCACAATAAAATCCACTGAGTCTAGTGAGGTATGTGCCAATGCAGATTTGGGACATGAGGTGTAATTGCTTTAGTCTCAAATCAAGTCCAAGATCATACACGTGCTAAAGTTATTCATAGCTTTATAAACAGTGGGGACTGATTTATCAGTAACAGAATGAACTGAACAGAATGAAACATGATATAATGTTTGACAACATAATGGAAACCATAAAAACAGCAAAACAAACTAAAGTTAGAAAATCATTTAAAAAATCATAACCTTATAAAGAATCCAACATATAAATAAAAATACAATCATTAAATCTGTATATACATTAAAAGCAAAATGTTCTGTCACCACTGCACACAAATAATGTAAATTTAAAAATAAATTTGATTTTAACTAATTTTGATTTTATTTTAATTGTAGTTTTATTTTCAGTTTCAATGTAAAGTAGCTAAATAGTTTGCTTTAATTCATTGATATCTGCAGGGTTCCAATATTTTTTTTATTAATGTGAAAAGGGTTTCATGATAAAATTAAGTTGGGAACCTCTGAAATAAAGTAATTTTATTAACACGTCAATGTATTATCACTAATTTATAGATCAATAAATAAATTTTTAAAAATAATGAAAGTTCAATCAGTTTTAGGCCCCATCTCCATTGATTCTAGATCTGTGACTAGTTGGGTTGTAAATGGAAAGGTTCCATCATGTTTAGTAAAAGCACAAGTTCCTTTTTAAAAGAAATTTCATATCAGTTTTATATTGCATATATGTGAATCTGATTCACTGTCATCTGAATGAGCATATTTGATACCAATGGAAATCAAATCTGCTGAAAATTAATGCATTTTTAATTCATAATTTAAAATGTGTATATTAAATATTTTCTGTAAATACAAGTACAGGTATCCCTCATACAGCACAGTACTTATACAACATGATTTTGCTTTAACATGGTTTAAAAATTGGGGATATTCTCTGTACAACACAACTTCCAGTTTTGTTCTAACACAATTTTGGAAATCCTCCGTACAAAAATTTCATAATTTTTAAGTGTAAACTTTGTTATCCAATACAGTAGGCTCCCATACAACGCAGGGATACGTTCTGCATTGTTGGAAATCAGGTTATAGGGGACATCCATTATCAGACCAATTTATGCAAGTTGAACAAGTCTATAACATTGGTGAATTTGCATTGTATTGGGAAAAAATACCCGACAGAACATATATTGCAAAAGATGAAACTTCCACTTCTGGTTTCAAGACATCAAAAGACAGGATAACTTTAATTTTGTGTCCTAATTCAGCTGGAGAACATCACTAAGCCAATGTTAGTTAATCATACATTAAATCCACTTGTAATGAAAAACAAACAAATCAATGCTTCCTGTTCACTGGAGAGCTAATAACAAAGCATGGATTACATGCAAAATATTAAAAAATTGATTTTATAACTGTTTTGTACCAGAGGTTAAAGATTATTTACAACAAAAAAATTCCTTTTTAAATTGTTGGCTTCACTGTTCATATATATAAACAACTGTTAAGTGTATATTTTCGCTTTTCTAAACAAAATATCTGAAACTATGTGAAAACGTTAAATTTATCTTACGTGTTATACAGGACTGTTTATCACACTGTGTGAGTTCTAGTCGCAAAATTTTCCCCGCGTTATTCGAATTTGTGTTATATGGTACGGGAGTTTACTGTATATATATTTTTTAATTCAAGTAAGCATATGTCTCAAATTCACCCATGGATTTTAGAATATTGAAATTTTCAAATTATTTTGTGCTTTTCATCGGGTTTACTTTAATGAATACTGATAGGACAAGAAAGAAAAAAATTGCACTAACTTTCCTATCAATCAGGTGTCATCGTTGCTTTCAGACTTTAGCTCTTAAGACTGTCATTGTGTTTTCTTTTTATATATTAATCTTCATATTTAGTAAAGTTTATTTAAACATTTTTAGGTAAGTGTTATTAAAGTTTTTTTTTTTAACTGTAGATATTACTTACCTATGAATGGCTACTTCATTTGTAAAAATGAAATTGAGTGGTTTCTACTGTCAATTTCATTTATAAACAAGACCAGTTTAAGCAATTTCTTAAAGATATGAAATTGTAATATGAAAATCTGGTTTATTACATGGAAGCCATCTGACTTCCACGAGATTAGTTGGGGTGAGATACTAAAAAAGAGATTCTTTGCATTAGAGAAGGAAATCAGAAGATTTTTTGAAATAAAAAACAAAAATATTACAGCTCATTTCACAAACCTTAAAATGTTTTAGATTTGTATATTTAAATAATTTGTTCTGTAATTAACAGCAGAAGATAAAATATCATACAATAAATATAAAAGCTAGACTTTAACAAGTAACATAAAATATTGCACATACAAAAAAAGCATTAATCTTATTAAAGAAATACTTTTAAAAATTGCTTACTTAAAATTAAATATTTTTGTATTTATTTTATATTATTAAAGTCTATTCTGTCTATATATATATATATGTTGCAAAATGCTTATTTTTCTGCTGTTATTTTAAATTTGAATGCTTAAATTGTTTTTTATTTTTAATATTTTAAATTTTATTCTTCTATTAAAAGATTAACTGGAATATCCTAACTAATTAAAGATGAAAATATTTTTTTTTATTATAAAATTTCATTGTTTATTGGATTAATTTTTTAATTTTTAATAGTCAAAATGTATAGGTCTACAAAAATAAAATGTTATTTGTAATATACATATATAAAAAAGCATTTCATAAACAAATACTAGTTCTGATTTCAACATTCTTGAATGCAATTGGCCTTGACTCTAGCCTTGCTACAGTTCATTAGAAGGAATGTTATTGTAACTAAAACTAAAGTAGAATAATGCTTTTTTTTTTTTTTTAAGGACAATTGAAAATTTAATTTATTATTATTAAAAACCTATTACTTTCTTGGATTTTGAATTTCTGCATTATAAAATATAGCAAACAAACATTCTAAAACTAACAGATTCTCTTATTAATAAAAATTTACTTTATATCTCATTAAATTATACAGGTTGTATAGATTGATACTGACATTTTAAATAGCCAAAATTCAGTGTATAAATAGAAACATATTTAACACATTAAATGAGAAAGAGCAATTGGAATTTTTTCCTAGAATTAACTGAAGTTCATGGAGTAATTTGTTGTGATGCTACAGTTGCAACTGTCAAAATAGCATCAACTGAAGAGAAAGTGCAAACTGTTATCTTTTAGCTGGATGATGCTCCTCCACACGAGTTGTTAAATGAGAAATAAGCCTACCTGACAGTTTCCTGACCATTGAATAAGATGATGTGATGGTCCCATTCTTTGGCCTCCCCAATCCCTTTACATTATGCATCTAGACTTTTTCCTCAAGAGATATGTGAACAGGTTTTATGCTAGCACCAAAATCAATGACCTCAATGAACTGTGTATATACAAACAAAATATGTTGCTTCTGTTACACCACAGATGTTGCAGAATGCATAGCAGAAAATTTACTATTGTTTAGATCGGTGTTTCTCAACGGGGGCGATATCGCACCCATGTGGGCGATTTTCCATGTTGAGGGGGCGATTAGTAACAATTTATATTTTGGGGGTAAAAAACAATTTTCTGGGCGATATAGTAAAACATTATATTAAGAATAATTAGATATTTTATTCATTATATCGTACAATAATTAAACAAATAACACTATACTAGTCACTAGTCTATTCAATGCAGTACGAATTTGGCATTAGCCTTGGCATCGGAATTTTGAAGTGAAGGGGGCGATACTACGTAACAGTTTTATTGAAGGGAGCGATACTACGTTGAAGGGGGCGACGGTTCATTACAGGTTGAGAAACACTGGTTTAGATATTTGCCAAGCATGTGAAAATTTTATAATTTTATATAAAAAGGAGTGAAAGTAGAACTGTATTAATTTTTGCAATAAAACTTGGGTAGTTTGTCTTCAAACTTCATTCCTTACTTTTAATGTAGTTCTTATTCTTACCTAATTTTACTTAGGCTATAGCCTTTCAAAGTGTGTCAATCTCAATCAGAGCACATGTAGAAACAAAAAAAATCCAGCAACAATTTGCATAACTTTTCTGGCTGTTATGAGATTTTATTTAAAAAAAA
>NW_019386381.1:58573-73306 GCF_000671375.1 Centruroides sculpturatus | reverse complement strand
TAAATTCCTTTATTTAATGTTATAATAATGATTCTTATCCAATAGTCTAATTGATTATACAGATATCTGTCATATAACACAGAAGTTACGATCTGAAAAATTGCCATGTTATGCAAATCCATGTTAAACAAAACAAAGAACTAATGCAAAACATAGGATTAGATTTCAAAAATATACTATTCTTTTTTGTTACTAAGAGAAATATGTTGATTAAGGCAATCAATAATTAACTAAAAATTACAATTAAAAGTACTGCATTACAGGTTAACCAACATATACAAACCACCTAATGATTTCAGTTATCCATTTACCAAGTTTGGATATAAAATGAGATCATGGCCCAAAAAATTGGATTCAAGTGGAATGGCTGGCATATTCAGAAAAAGGATGCTTTATTTTGCATTTTTTGTATTTTAGTGCATCAAATGTGAAACATGGAAATTTTGTTAGTGGATTTAATGACTAGAAGCATTATAAAAGAGAATGTGATCACCATATGGAATCAGAAACTTGTATAGCAGCTTATAAATCTGTGTATCAGTTTTTGTCATTAATATGTGAAATGTTGTAAGTTACATCAGTGATGCATACAAGCAGAAAATAGATAAAAATAACGAAATTCAAAAAAAGTGTTATAGCTGTTATAGAATAGCTGGAAAAGAAAGGAATTGTTTTTCATAGGAATGAAAAAGAAGGAAATTTTGAAACTCTCATAAATTTCATGCTGAAACAGATGTAGTGTTGAAGTAGCATTTGGAAGTGTCAGCAAAAAATGCTAAGTATTTTATCCCATAGGGTTCAAAGTGAATTAATTCAGGAATAGGGAAATTATATTTTTAAAAAAATTATTGAAGATTATAAAACTGCAAAATATTTTGCAGTATTAGCTGATAGTTCAATGGATGTTAGTATAAAAGAACAATTTTTAATTTGTGTAAGATTTATAAATTTCAAGAATATCACTGTAATTGTATGAAAAGAATTTATTGTATTTGTTAAAGTGTCAAGATCCACTGGCTGAAGCATGACCAAAACAATAACATCACTTCTCAAGAAAGTTGGTTTGAATTGTGTTAACATTTGAGGGCAAGGGTACAATAGCACAGTCAATATGAGTGGATATTTCAAAGGTGTGCAAACATGTAAAAGAAGTATCCAAAAGCATTATATGTTCATTGCTGGTACATTCCCTTAACCTATGCATCTTGGATGGCTGCAAGAAACCCTCTATTAGAAATATATTTGGAGTGGTACAAGAAGTTGTCAAGTTCATTGGCAATTCTGCTAAACATAAGTTAGCATTTTCTTAAATGACAAAATGACAGCAGTAGCAACAGCAGCAAAACAGATGACAATGACAATGAACATGAAACAGATAAAGGAAATGGGGGCTGCAAGAAATTATTAACGCTGTGTGAAACACATTGTTTGTCAAGAGCTAAAAGCTTATTTTGACTTTTAGAATTATTTTCGGCTATTCAAATGTGTCTAGAACAAATGACTAGGTTGAGAACATCTAAAGATAGAAAAGCATTTGTTCACCTGAAATCAGTACAATCATTTGAATTTATTCTTGCATTGTGTGTCACAGAGAGTATTCCTGGGCATTTAGAAAATTTATCAAAGCAGTTACAAGTGTCTTGCAACATAATTAACCCTTTAGGGATCATGTTTCATCATAGACTAAGGACTACCTGACTGCACTACATGTAGCCAAAAAGTTCCTAGTCATCTTCTTCCTAGACATGTGCTGTCAATAACAACTGATACTGTATATCTGAAAGAAGAAAATGGTGGTGATCAGAGGTGCCTATATATTGGGGTACTTTGGGGCATGTGCTCCCTTTTTGTCTCACTTGCCCTTTTTTCCAATCCAAAAGGGCCCCAAACAACAGAAAATTTGTGATTTCTAGCCTATTCTACAAATATAAAAGAAACTAATAAACAATATTTGTCCAATGACCCAAGCAACTTCAGCAATGTTGACCAAAACCCTATTCCTTGTTTTAAAGACCAAGTTAGCCCCAAGTGCAACCAGTGACAACTTATTGGAATGCTGATTCTATGTTGAATCATAGAGTTTGAAACTCCTTGTATAATGTATGATGCCTTTTTTTTATAGTTTGTGCCCCGCCCCCTTTTTCATAGTCTGTGGGCACCACTAGTAATGATCTGCCACATCCTTCATTATTACAATATGAAATTGAGGACTGGAAAAACTGTGCATTACACAGTTTGGCAAAATAGAAGTACAGATGTTATCAATGACACTAGATAAAGTTATACTGAACACTGATTTGCAAAGATTTCCTAACATCAGAAAGAATATTTCAAATTCTATTGACAATATCAATGTCCATTGCCACACCATAAAGAACCTTCAGTTCCTTGCAGAAGTTGAAAAACTGGCTACGCAGTATTATGGATAAAGACAAATTGTCAGGATAAGCACTCTTGAACATTCACAGAAAAGAAAATAATATAGATTAAATTATAAATTGTTGGAATGCATACAGAAGACAGATTAGCATTTGTATAAAAGAGTTAAAATGTAAAAAAATGTTACTTTGAACCAACTTTTAATGAAAATAGTATTTATTTTGTAATTAAATAAAGGTAATAAATCCTACATGTTTGAAGCTTTTTGTATAATTTACTTACAATGCCTTTTTTTATAGCTTGAGCCCCTCCCTTTTTATAGTCTGCAGGCACTACTGTACACTGCACAGCAGATCCAGCATGTTTAAAACATTTGGAGTTGCTAGAAATTTAAAAAGCCTTGAAAAATTGGATTACTGTCAACTTTAGTGAATCATACAGTCTATCAAAGGCATGAAAAGCCTGTTTCAAACTATAGTAAATTAAGATTCGCTTTTTCTGTTCCTGACAAAGGCCATTCAAACTGGACAAAAACATTAGAAAATTGAATAAAAATGCTGCATTTTAAAGGTTTTTATGTTGAGGTTTGAGTACTTAGTGTAATTTAAAATTCAAATCATCAATTGAATCTTTTCACTCAGAAAATCATCTAATCTAAATATTATCCTGACTATTGTTTCTTCTACATTTTAACTTTAATTTTTAATTTAAAATTTTCAATAAAAAGTTATTCTCCAACTTTGATTTCATTTCATGATATTTCTCTATTATAAGCAAAGTCTTATGGTGGCTTTAATCCTTGGAGATTGCACTTAATTTCACAGATACAGTACATTCAAAATAATTTTTTAAAAATTTTTGTTCTGAAATGACAAAGAATTTGGAAACTTTGGTTACTCTTAAGAACTGGCAACATTGATTAGCTAGCATTGCTTTGTCAGTTCTTTTTTGTTAAGCAAAACTGCACATTTTTCTTCAGACTACCTTAATTTGTATCAGCGAGATACTGTGATCTATTAGTATATTGTCACTTTTTAATTGTTTTTTGGTTTTCTTTCTAAAATTAAAACTATCACATATTGAATTGACAATGAGAAGAATGTTGAAGAATTATAGCAGATTTTACTTGAGTTAGATGATAACAATTAAAAAATAATTTTTGTAAATGATCTTATAAAAAGATAAATTTATGCTTCTAAACAATTTTAATATTTTCTCTAATTTCAAAACTTTTCAGACTCTTAATTAATCTTCACAGCAGCATTTAAAAAATAAAACAGTGAAAAATATATATAAAAAATATTAAACTGTAGGAATCATAGCATTGCTTATAAAATTAAAAATTAAATTAATTAAAATATAAGATTATATAAATATTATATGTAATGTAGGTATTAATGTTTAAAATAATAATAATAAATAAATATCCTAGAAAAAATTGACCTTGAAAGAATCTGTAGTCTGTAACTATTCAAGGACTTAGTCCTGGAGAATATTTCATCCTTGAACAATACACTATAAGTAAATGATTATANGCCAAAACTACACATCGCACGTGAATGGTGTTTGTATGTGGTAGTAGCCCCAAGTCTCTATTCGTGCATAGGGGTGGTTGCGTCTCGATAGCTATAAGGGTGCGGGAGATATGGGCTTGAAAGTGGTTGAAAGTGGCTTTTTATTTCAAATGTTTTGTTCGAATTTAATTCGAACAAATTCGAACATAAAATTCAAATATTGGTTCGATTATAGAACAATCGTAAACATTCCAGAAACGTTGAAAATAGTTCGTTTGACCGGACGTGAACAGGAGACGTTCAGAAATAGAATCAGGACCAGGTCTCTAATTAGTCTGGAAACGGGGGACCTAATTCTTGCATTCTGTGAAAACGGGTAAGATTGGCTATAATGTAATTATCTTAATCTTCACTATCGTTACTTTTTGCCCACAAATAAAAACCCAGCGAAGCAGGTCCTTGCAGCTAGTTTAATAAATAAAATCATGAAAGTATATTTAGATATATAAACTTACCATTGAAGAATATGTATACAGCTGTTGCATTTTTTCCATGTATTGAATTACTACTTTTATAATAACAAATATAAAGACCTGTTCTCTCAGGCGAATGTTGAATTGAAAGTTTAGTAGCTTCTGAATATGAAGGTCTTCCATATGTAATTTTAATGTTATTTTCTTTTATATCAGGTTCCTAAATAATAGAACTAAAATTAATATGATCTTTATTTACAGAATTGTCTATTTTATAATTATTTAAAAATTCTATCACAGAAGAAAAACTTTAAAAATTTTTTCATAATTTGTCATTTTCACACACTTTAAGAACAACTTTAGATGATGATACAATTTGTCCTGGATGTTTTACCAATCAATATATTTTTACATTATATTACTCCAGTGAGATGATTTCAACAAGTTTCATATAGTGAGGCAGAGAAGTGCCAAAAAAATAAAGCTAGAAACTCTACCTATTTGACTTTGTTCTGTTCCTAAGTGGGTGTGAAAAGGACAAAATATAAATCAGTTGCTTAATTTTTTAGTGTTTCTTCTATTCTAGATAACTTTTTAATTGAATATTTGTCCTGGATTCTTAATGATATTATACAGTTCTAGACAAAAATATACCATAAGTTCAAGTAATATTTTTAGACTATAAATTAATAAATTGTTTAAATGAAATGGTAACATGCAAAAATAATCAATTATATCCATCATTTTAATATGTTAAATAATTTTACACTCACAGATTATTTAAAAACAAAATATTAAAAAAAAAAAACAGCATTTTACAGAGAGAAAATTATAAGTTCAAAAATGAATAAACATTTAAATTTAAGGATTTAATACTTTATGTAATTTCTTTGGTGACAAATAACATCATACATGCAATATGGAATTGAATTTGCATTTTTGAATGTCTTGTTTCAGGTCTGCAACTATTGAAAATTGTCTCCCATTTTTGTAAATGGACCTAACAAAAAGCTCCCACAGATTATCTATAAAATTCAGATCTGGGAAGTATACAAGCCATAAGAAAACTTAAACATTATTTCTAAAAAACCATTGTTTCATCATTTTTTTAATTGTAGCAGGATACATTATCATACTGAAAGATTAAATTTTCATCTCCAAGAGTGTGACCACACTTACTAAGTTGATCTTCCAACAGAATGCAAAGGATTTACAGGTCAGACATCCAGGAACAAAGATGATTTGATTTGAAGATATAAATAAACAAAGATGTCTTTCATTGAGCTGAAAATGCAGCCAAAACTATCATGGAGCCACCACTCATTTGTCGACTCATTTGCAAATCATCTTCAACTCTTTAGTCATGTCAACACTTTTGCCAACCATCAGGCCCATCAAGGTTAAACTTTATCCAGATCCAGCTCATGGTCTTCCTTGCCATATTAAAACAAGTATTTTTATGTTTCTTTGTTAATGTTGGTAATTAGATTGCAAAACTCAACAAATAGTCCAAGTTGAACAGGAAAGAAGAGCAACACTTTTGAGTTTATTTGCTGATAACTTAGATCAAGTTGTAAATAAGCAAATCTGTCTTCTGTTATGAGATAAACAACTTTTTCTCCCAGGACGCCTTTTTAGTGGCTCCATCAATCCACATTTTATAACATTAGGTACAAAACATTGAGAATGGCTAATTACAGTAGCAATTTCTTTGGGTTACTCCACTTTTATGAAGTCTCCAAATCCATTTAATTTCAGGTTCTGTGCATGTTTCTTGTTCTCTCAATAATTATTACAAGTAGTTAGGGGACACTCTGGAAAATTTTAAAATATTGCCAACCATTTTGCCAGTTTAAAATTTTTTCACCACTTCAAATTAATTATCACCACCAGTTTTACTTACTAATTAATGCAGGTGCTAGTAGCCTTATCAGTTTGGCATCTGGAAAGCAAAAGTAACATGTTAACCTGTTGCATACAATTCAGTCAGAAAAAACTGTATATTGCAGTTTTTTCTGATTGAATTGTAACTGCAAAATGTAATTAATAATTGTTCCAGATTATTATTTACTTGTTTAACTTCTTGTGACAGGATTGTATTCATCAGTTCAAGATGATTAATATTATTTCTAAGATTCATATTTTAAAATTTTACTACACTAGGTCACAAAAGTATCTGGATACCTATAAAATCGAAGAGTTTTTTCTAGTTATAACTCACTTCTCACATGAAATAGAAAAAAATAATGCCATATGAAATCTTCAGGCTTTTTTATACTAGAAAAAATATTTACATGTGCAAAAATTATAGATAAAAATAGAAATACATATTTATTTCAAACTGTGAAAATTTTCACTTCACAAAAGTATTCAGACAGAAAAATAAATAATTTATTTTTCTGTCTTTTATTATTAAAATATTTTATACATTTAAGAACAAGTTGGGCCTCTTTTTGCCCTGATAACAACTAAGTATTGATTCATTTAAATTTTTATAACAGTTTTGTCTATTAAATTCAAAACTCTGTTGATGATGTCTTCAAGATCAGTTTTGTTTGTTATTGATTCTGTTCTGATTGTTCATTCAATGTGATCTTGTAAATGCTCAATTGGGTTGAGGTTGGGTGATTGTGGAAACCAAGGAAGCATTTTTACAGTGCACATCAAGAAATAGACTGATTTTCGAAGTATGCTTTGGATCATTGTCATGCTAGAAAACAATTGTCATGCCTTGATATCTTAATCTTACCCTGACTTTAATTTTCCTATTGATTTCTGAACATTGTTATTTAAAATCTATTTATACACATATTGATTCATTATTCCATCAACAATTTTCAGAATTCCAGCACTATTTGCAGACATAAAACTACAAATAGCACCAAACAATTCCCACATTTCATTGTAGGGATCAGACTTTTCATTTTTAAAGATGCTCCAGCTTTTCTCTGTACTTTCAGGTAATCATTTGAACCAAGCACATTGAATTTAGATCATATGACCTCAAAAATGATTTCCAAAATGTTATTGATTTTGTATAAAACTCTTTTGCAAACTTTAACCTATACTGCTGGTTTTTTCATAGGCATAAAATCTTTATAGTACTTGCTTTTAAAGTTTTTCTGACAGTTACTACAGATATATGTACTCCACATTCTACAAAAGCCTCAACAGCAAGCTTAGAAGCAATTATTTGTGGATTTTTTTTCTTCACTTTCCTGTCAATGACATGTTTCTCTCTCGAGGTAAATATTTCAGGACATCTAGTTCAAGTCTTATTAATTACATTATTTGTCATAAGGAATTTCATAATGGTAGACTTTGGAATGTAAAACTGTTCTGCAAGGTTTTGCACAGATTTCCCCTTTTGCTATTCTTTAATAATGAGTCAATAATAACAATGGTTAATTTGTTTGATTTTATTGTTTACGATGACAAAATAAAATAACTCAAATACAAGTACAAAATCAAATACTTTAACTCATTTGTTGAGACAAATTATTTGTTTGCTTTATAAAACTCCAGTTTACTTTATGTTTTTGATATGTGAGCAGAAGAATACGTCAATATGAAATCAAACATTCCTTAATTAGTAAACATTTTGTCAGGGTAAATGCAATAACTACCATGTGCAAATATTGTCATTTCTGGTTGTTGGTGTTTGTATGTAGATTATCCTAATATTCTTCGGTAATATCTGTTATGTTTTCTGTAAATTTACTCTGCTAAGTTTTCTCAAAATTGGAACATGTTACGTGCCACGTACCTTACCATAAGAAAACAGTGTTTGCTTGTTCCTGTAAAATTCACTCTTTGCTGTATAACAGGTATTGCATTTACACTGAACATTTGTTGTTTACCAGAATTCAGCAGTTTAATCTACACAAACATTTTAAATTTAATTTTAAAATGATAAAACTGATTCTTTTAAATCTGTTCCTTAGTTTAACGTATGGTACATTTATTTCAAAGGCAATGCTATGGTCATCAAAAAGGAAATATTTATTAATCATCAAATAAATTCAATATTTCTAATTAGCTTATTATTTTTTAGTATTTACTGAAATACTTTCTTTTAAAAGCAAAAAACAGATTATAACTTACAAGATACTTTGGAATATCCCAATAGGTATCATATTCTCCTCTACATTCAAGTATTAGAAGTGTATTTGGAGGTACATTTATATAAGGTTTTGCAACATTTAAACGAGGTGGAAGATAAGTTAAACATTTATCTGAAAAATTGCAATGAAAAATATAATTAACTTCTATAAAGAAACTTTATTTTATTCAACAAACTAAAAATTAAGAATAAAAATAGTAAAAGCCTACAATTGTCAATGAACAATTGTCTAATCTATTTCACAGTTATCACATTTACTTAACACTTAAGATTTTATGTCAAAATTATTTAGCATATATCCTAAATGGTGTTTCTTTTTTCCAAGAAAAAATCCTTTCTTCTTGCTTGAATTTTTTTAAATAAAATATTTTATTTTCTCAACAAAAAAGAAAATCTCAAAAAATATTGTGAGAACCCAGACTTCAAATTAAACTTAAACTAAATAATAAAACAAAATACTATCACTTTTAACAATACAACTTTGTAGGCAGCGATATCTATCAACTTTCACACCTGGAGCATCTCTTCCTACATGTTCTCAGCGTGGAAAGAAACACTTTCCTGATTTTACAGATTTAATATGACAACTAAAGGCCAGCCAAGTCAGTTCCTCAACCGAGCCAGTCGTTTCCTGTGTCTCCGTTACTCTATTTTCTGATACATCGTTTTTACACTTTACCACAGGGAGATATAGCCTAGAAGCTTATTCCCAACTAGCTGATACAAGACAAAATCTTAAATAATTCGGGTGAATTTCTAAGTTACACAGATAAATAATGCTTGATTTATTTATCTTTGTTTATGTCACATTACATTTACACATAGAAACAATTTTATGCAGAAAATTATTTCCGATTCCCCTTTACAATGATACTGGATATCCAATCAACATGGGCACTCACAAAACTTTTCCAAGGGACAAAGCTTGGAGGCCGAGCACACTCGGGATTTTATCTTGGGGGAGCCGAGTTGAACGGATACAAAATTTTAATGCGATTTCAATAAAATTTATTGGTGGATTACAAAAAAATTCATTGGTGGATTATAAAAAATTCATTTAAAGAATGAAATCCAATTTTATTTTCTTTTTAGAAAGCTCTTGAATTATTTCAGTCATTAGTTACATTAATCTCTCTGTGTACCGGTACATATAGCAAAGTCATTTCGTTTAAGCCGAATGGCCGAATGGTCAAGATGGCAGCCTACTGCTCTGGGGAGCCAGGTTCGAATCCGAACGGGTCAAAAAATCCTCAAAAATTTTTCGGGGGTGGTCCAGTCCGGGCCCCGTCCCTCGCCACCCGGCCGCCCCATTGTGGATCTAGCCAAACCCATAATGGGCTTGCTAATAGAGGCCCTCTTAGTGCCATACAGAGCGGAAAGAGTTTAAAAAAAAAACATTCCGTTCTATCGTGATTGTGTCACAATAGATTTTAAGTTAAATAGCCAATGAAACAATTCTAAGTGATTTATTTTAATAAGATCATGAATTCGTTCTTAATTTTAAAAGTTTGCAAAATTTTTTATTACAATAAAATAAATTTTTTTCGGAAAATTATATAATTATATATTAAATGAACAGGATTAAGAAATATGTAAAATTAAAAGCAAAGTTTATTCGCATCTTTTGCTTTTTTATGTAATGAGATAAATTAAATAATCATAAATGTGCAATTATATAGACTCGTGATGCTGTCACACCCCAGTTCTTGATTGATATCTTTGACTGTTCGTTCTGCTCAATGTTACTTCCGTTAATAGTTTCCTGATATTGTAAATTTCCACTTGAATGATGTCCTATCTATAACACACTTTCAACAGATCATAGGCTATATTGTAACTCAGAACGATTTTTTAAGAAGAGGCTAGGGCGCTAAGCTATATGACCAGATTCCAGACCTCTCCCCGTTGTAAGTGGTCCATGATAAGTAGACACTGACTCAACTAGGCTAATTTGTGGACGTTCCTATATCCTGTATTGATACTTTTGATCATTCGCCGCTCTGCACGATTATAATTTACTAATTAAAAGAAAGTTACTCGAATGTAAAAAAAATAACATTTATTACAGGCATAGCCAAATTTTAGGCATGTTCATATAACCATGCTCATCTTGTTACACTGTGTTATTTAAAAATCTGTAGACTGCAGTCAAAGCTTTACGGAGAAGCATACATAAAGCAGTAACCTGAAAAATAAAAAGTTAAGAATGCAACTTATACACAAATTATCATTTGTGCATAAATAAGAAATCATTACAGAATATGACTTTTCGATATTAAATTTTCCAACTTTTATTTATTTATTCTTTTATATATACTGTATATTTTCTTTTGTAATAAAACTGTAATTCGGTTCATCCGATGTTAGGGATTTCTCTAAATACAAACAAGATAGCAACTAAAAAAATCCAGCAACAAGTTACGTAACTTTTCGGCAAGCGTTAAAATTGTGGTGTCATCTGTTATGAGAGTTTATTAAACAACTTTTTATATTATTAATTATTATTAAATGAGAAAAAGTGTAATTTTGGAGTTGGGATTTAAGTTGGCGTAAGCTTTAATAAAAAAAAATTGTAAATGTTAATTAATAACGAATAAAATTTTTAAGTCCGACTCCACTCGACATATGATACACGCCCTCCTGTATCTCCCCACCCCATCAACCTTTAACTAAGAAAATTTAATAGCATCAATTCCTCTAATATACAAACTTCCTTGCAAAATTTCAGAAATTTTCAACGAAAGGAACAGGAGTTATTAAGCTTTCAAAATGGGTGAACAAAATCGTGCACCCCGCACACTAACATCCATACATATAAAAAACCGTAACATTTTTGCATTTCTCGATGTTTCAAAATTCCTAAGTCCAAAAATGTAAAAAAAAAAATCTTGGTAGATCAGTTTTTTGACCGATCGTCAAATTTCCCCCTCTGTTGTATATAACAGCAGGAAAAGTAAAAACAGGATGTGAGACATATACTACCTTTGTCTCACAAAAATTTAGCGACAAGAACGCTGTTGTTTTCTTCCTATCATTAGATTTTTAATTGATAAAAGTGAAAGACTTCGATTTATGGGCCTCCCAATCAGCAAATAATCTACAATTTTTTCAATTTTAAGTGCTATTTCATTTTCAATGACAAAGATTGTGAAAATGAATAAATGTATATGAATAAATGTATTATTTTTCTAGAGCTTTATTTACAATTTGTGCAGCGTAATGCTTAGATATCTTTTACAATTACTCTCAGTTTTTGTAAGTCTTGATTGTCATCATTGTTATTTCAGAAGCTAATAAATTGATGTAATAGCAAAATATGATTTGAAAAATAACACATTATCTCGCATTAACTCATTATACAATGCAGCAAGCTAATACTGTAGTAGTTGGCCGGATAGCCACTACGGCGTTAACTTGGCTTGACGTTCTAGGGCAAGGGTCGGCAGTTTGTCAAGTGAGAAGAGCCAAATTGCCATGGAAACAGTATAACAAAAGAACCAGAGAGCCGCATATATAACGTGCACCAGAGAGATGACCCCTAGTGCGCGTTACAGGCATTCCGTGACAATAAAAAATTCCTATTACAAATATACTGAATTATTTATATTGTTATTGGCTATTGGCCAAATAAATAATAATAATTTATACTGTTAATTAAAATGTGCAAAACACTACACACGACAGGGGCGCCTCTAGTGGCCGATTTTGGCATAACGTTACACGGACGGACACGCGTTCGATGGGTAATGTATATATAGATATGCTTCAAATGCTGCCATTCGCATGCGACTCATATTGATCAACGCGAGTGTGGTCATGTGCGGACGGGCTAAAGAGTGATAGAGAGTATGCCGTACGAGTCGACGTTTGTTCGGCGGCTCTATCTCATAAATTCATAAGTTGTAAGGCTGCGGTGAAATGAGGTGAGGTGAAATTGGAGTTTATGTTCGAAGAGCCGCATGCGGTTCGCGAACCGCTAATTCCGACCCTTGTTCTAGGGTGTCCAAGATCAAATCCTGCGTATGATTATTCGGATCTTCGCGACTGTAACGGTTATAACAGTTGTGAAGATCACAGTCATGAATTTATCATGATTTTAAATGCGGTTGAAGCGGCGGTCATATGGAATTTTGCGTTGTATTGTGGCGAGGGACTTTTTAATTATACCCGTCGTGGTTTTGGCTAGGCTACAATGGAAGTAGCCAGGTGATAGGAACATATACGGAACACTGTCGGAAAGTGGTTGCTATTTAGATGTTATAAACTTGAAGAAAACTCAGGAAACCACACACGACCAGTGTTCAGTAACTTTATCCACTCGACCATAAAACCAATTTAGAATAACGTCAGCACAACTGCTGACGTTATTGAAATAACAAGTTTGATTTCATATTTCCTGTATTTTATTACCCAATTTCCTAGACATTTTGATGAAGAGACTTTACATTTTAAATTTATTTAATCAGAAAATAATAAATAAATAGAAACGCCAAAATGTTTCATTCACAGTTCGCAAAGGATGGCCACAAGTTGCATCGATATGTGGAGGATCATGGCTCTGGCTGGGGTTAGGATGTCTCGGGTATCTGTATCTTTTCATCTAATATGATATCTTCCGGTCTATTACATTTATTTCTTTTCTCATTATGCACTTGAAAATACATAAATTAATTATTTAAACTTTATAATTTAAATTTTATTATACAGATTTTGTCCCGGGCCTCTGCACAGATCCAGTTCCAGGACTTCTCCTCCTACTTGTCAGCCCTGCCAAAACGACGCATATTTTTATACATTAGTAATTTCGATCTATACTAAAACTGTGAATGAATTATTTTGGAGTTTTTTCTGTTTTTTATTGATTAAACAATTTTAGAAGGTCTTACCATTAAAATGTATAGGTGATTGCGCAATAAAATACAGGAAAACAAAATCATATTTGTTGAACGATTGCCAAAAATTATAGCAATGGGAAAACCAATTTACTTGAGAAACTTGTTTTCGTTTTTATTTTCAAGGGTTGACTTATTTATTTTCAAACGTAACGTAATTATATCTAAATTAAGTCAATAAATACCACTTAATAAAAACATTTGCTAAATAATTTTGTGTTAGTAAATATTTTACTTACCGAATTAGTAAATTATCCTGCATTATGTATTGTGAACTTCATAATACATTAGTATACTACTGTATTTATAAAAAGGGATAATTATGTAATTTATTGTATAAGTACTATGAATCTATGAAAACATGGCTTAGAAATTTGATGTGAGTTTCTTATCATAAGTAAATATTAATTTTGTTTAAATTAGAGTTAAAACATACGAAACATCTTGTAAGAGTTGAATAAAAATACAGAATATATGAAATTAAAAATCAGAGTCGAAATTATTTAAGAAAATTATAGGAGAGTTATAGCGAATTATAGTAAATTTCATAGGTTGTTAATTGCTTTTTATTTTATAGATATCTTATAATTTTGATGATTTAAATAGCTTTGTTTACATTGCTATTCGTTTATAGCTTACAAGCTGTCTATGATACAATTGAATTGTAATTAATCTAGATCCGTTTAAGATTTTGCATTATCTTAAATGCATTGAGAAAAAATACTTTATCAACAATGTTAAGAGAAAGTAAAATAAAAATAGTGTAAAATTTAGTTCGTTTTATGGATCTTGACCTGGCGATAGACGATACTGAAAAAAATCTAGCAATGAGTTGCATAACTTTCTCGCCTGTTATGAGATATTATTTAAAAAATAACTTTCATATTATATTAATCATAATAAATAAAATTGTGTGTGGCGCCATCTGTTATAAGATTTTGTTACAAAATTTTTTAAATATTTTTAATTACTATAAAAAACGAATAAAATCTTTATAGTCCTATCCTTTCGAGATACATGACCCCCTCTATCTCTCCACTCTCTCAACCTTTTAGTACCAAAATTTAATAGTATCAATACTCCTCATATACAAGCCAACGTGCTAAATTTCGTTTCTTAATCTTTACCCCATCCTGAGATATTAGAGAGGTTGAGGCGCACGTTTTAAACGTGTAAACGTGTACGTGTGACGTTCGGCGCCGCTTTCCCGTAAGCCTAAAAGTTTGACGATGGTGTTTGGAATGTCGAGCGTGATTCCACCGACTATCCAAACACCATTGTCAAACTTTTAGGCTTACGGGAAAGCGGCGCCGAACGTCACACGTACACGTTTACACGTTTAAAACGTGCGC
>NW_019386381.1:50260-58547 GCF_000671375.1 Centruroides sculpturatus | reverse complement strand
TTTTTTTTTTTTTTTTTTTTTTTTTTTTTTTTTTTTTTTTATTTATTTTTGGGTTTGGGAGGTCTGAAAACGTGGAGATTTGCAAAAACCTCTGAGGGTCAAATTTGACACGATTCCAATACTTTTCCTTGTTATATATACATAACAGCCGGGAAAGTAAAATGAATTTTAATTTGAAAAAGATTTTTGGAAAATTTTCTAATGTTCTTTTTCCTTTTCCTTTGGAGGGTGCCAGGACCCTTTGGTCCCTCTCTGTGTATGCCACTGCAAGGGCCTAATTTGAACACACTACATCCGTATCATTGTCCTGCCCCCTCACCTCATCGGATACAAATGTCATGTATTGACCATCGTGTTCAATATAGTCATCACAAAGTTCTTCGGCGCAACATCTTCCTCTACAGTTCCAATCAGTGGTAATCGGATTTGCCCCAAAATGCTATGCTGGAAAGTAGTTAGCACAGTTTCGGTTGTTGTTATGTTATTACAGTAGACCCCCCTATAATTACGGTTCCTATAATTACGATTCCTATAAAACTGCAAAAAAATTGCGACGGTATCCGTAAAAAAAGGTAAAAAAAACTCCTATAATTACGTAAAACGTCATCGGGCAGCCGAACTACTTTCCGCGCCGTCAAGCGCCACGCTATGGAGAGATTACTATCGTCTGTACAAATTTTCTCAAGTGTTTTTGGCTGTTCTAGCAGATATCGTAGGATACACGCTAAAAAAATATTGGAGGATAACGTAGAATGTTGAAAATTCAAATTTACTTACATAGAATAAAATGCACATTACAATATAAATACAAAAGAATTTAGACAACTATCAATACAAATAAAAATAAATATTTAAATATATATGGGAAAGTCAACCAAAAACTTTCCCAGCACTCAAACAGGAAGTTAAGGGAACCATTAATATATTCGATAATTTTCAATTATATTTCGATATAAAATTTTAACTACTAAGAAAAGCTTAAAAGGAGATACAGTNAAAAAAATATACGTATTTTGGAAATGTTGAGTCGGATTAGTCTAGAATCGATTAATTTTATGGAAGAAAACCTTTCAAACAGCCGTAGTCCGTAAACTTGACACGTGTCGGGCTGTGATTGGAAGGACTCATAAGAAATCGGATTCCTAAAGAATGGAACGTATCTATGATCTTATAGGGGGGTCGACTGTAATTAATCTCCAACATAGCTGTAACTAATCAACAAAATTCATGCTTTCGTATAATGTGACAATTATTATTATTTATAAAAACGCTTGTACCTTATCTCATAATATATAATATACTTTTCTTACGTAAAAGTTTACTAAACATAAAAAGTTTGTTCCACCAGTCTTATGATTCTTTTATTATATTTTAACTTTTTGCAATTGTTAAAGGTGTCTCCCACCACAGATCAGCATAGATTAGGTGATGCACGAACTGCCAACTTTTTATCAATAGATATAGGCTGATCGAAGTTACCCTAATGATCAAAATTTCCCCATTTTATCCTAATTGGGACTATACTATAATTAAAACGGATTTTTTTAAGGGGACGATAGCAGCTTGGAATTTTTTTCACTCAGAGAGCATTAGAGGTCAACTGAAAGGAATTTGGAATTTTCAAAAATTGCGGTCCTTGATATAATTTTACAGTGTATCAGATTGCATCCTTGTTTGCGATAATCGCAGATTATCACAAACAAGGATGCAATGGTAACAAATTAAAGGATACATTTCAATTCTGTGTTAATTTTACTAGTCTTTCTAGAAGTTGTACCAACTTTTTTTTTTCTTTTTAAATTAAGAATTAAATTATTTTAACAGGCAAATATAAGACATATAATTTAGCTATATCTCTAGAAATTTCATTCTTAAATCTGCGAACAACAGTTAGATTTATAGAACAATTTACAAGCTTTGGCATGCACAAAGTATATTTAAATTTAGACAATCAAATATATTTTATAAATGCGAAAGTTCGTAAATTATTACAAACTCTTGCTTCCTCATAACATAATTTTAAAATTCCAGTTTTCTCAGCTGACTGTTTATCAAATCTGGCAGGTGTTCGACCTTGATATTACAAAAGGAAAGAGTTTTTACATATTTATTTACCGGATATTGAAAAAAATATACTTACATCTATTTATAAAATAATTTTTCTTAAGAATATTACCTTTAAATTATCTTGAATAATCATTAGTATTAAAAAACTTGATAGAAAATTAGATACGAATACATACAATCTACTCATTCTTGTTACAAAAATCTATAAAATATTATGTATAAAACGTTTCCTGAAAAATAGAAGCTACTTTATAAATATTTCATAATTAATTCACTTTTACTTTTTAATTTGTTCTGTACAAAGAAGCAATACGTATAAAAAATAGGAAAAGTATAGAGGTAAAAACTTTAAATGAAAATTTTAATCTATTCATATTTCTAAATAGGATATTTATGTAAGTAACAATTTATTGTATATTCTACAGTTGATTAGAAAACCTTGGAAACAGACATACAACAAGCAGTAAAATTTCTCGTAATCATTAAAAAATAAAGAAAGAAGCTTAACCAATTTTATCGTCTTATATAATAAGAATATAAAACGTTCTAACTTGAAATAACTTAAGAGGAAAATGAATCAGAAACAACAGTCATAAATAATATAAATTATCTAAACGTCAATAATGAATCGAATAAGTAATTATAAACATTACAAAGAAGTAGAAATAACTTAAATTTCTAAATATTTGGTTTATTTAATTAAATAACGTAAAGATTTAAGAAAATACTTACCGAAAATATGTATAAACGAGAAAAAAGTAAACAGTAAGCAACGTTTCATTTTTACGAGTGACAAGGTAATTCTGTTATCTGACAGAAAGGAAGAGCGTTTGTTTGCAAAATACTTCGACCTATCACATCCTAAGTCACCTTTCCACTCAAATACCTTTCTTGGAACTATAAACCAGTCTTCCTGCTTAGGAAAAAAAAACTTTGTAGAGTTTAAATTATTTACCAATTTTAATTTCATTCACGTGAATGCAAAAATCATAAAAATTATTTAGATCCTTCGTTTATCTTATTTATTTACAATTATATTAAATTATAAGTCGTCTAATTATCATTTTAAAATGCTTTATTATAGATTCTAATACTGTTATCTGTAAATGAATAAAATAAATTTAATCTTTTCTTTTAAAAATACCATTTACTTTGTCGTGACAAGGAAAACTTTGTGATCAAAATACTCATTATCGTGCAGTACGATAAAGTAAGAAATTATATTTTAAAAAATACATACCGTATGCTATAATTCGTAGAACAAAACGTAATTGTTTTATAAAAATGAAAATTTAAAAATTTATTTAGAAATAATTATTTTAGTTTATCACCAGGATATACGTTTTTAAAAAAGGAAAAGGATATTCCGGATAAAAACAGTTTTCCGAAAAAGGAATGATTTTCCACGACTTTTGGTTCTGTTTTACAAGTTTAAGTCATTGATGTTGTGAAATATGATGTAATCTCAGTTTTGAATAAAATTTTAAAAATCATTTATTAAAATTACGATTAATTAACTTTTTAAAGATTTCACATAGATGTGAAATTGTAAATCGTGATTTTAATAAATGATTTTTAAAATTTGTTAAAAACTGAGATTACATCATAATTATATTATTATATAACATATAATTTAATTCATATATTTTAATATATAATATATTCTAAATTTGTATTTATATTATAATATAAAATATAAATAAATAAATATGTATATGTATATTAAATTATTTGTTTATTTATATATATTATAATTATTATAATTTATAACATCACATAAAATATAGATTAAACGTATTCATATTAAGCACTTAAACTTCTGTATAAATGACAAAAATTAAAATTATTTAATTTATTTTTTACAAATGGTTCAAACTATACCCAAGGCAAATGGTGGCTACTCCGCATTTAACAGACCTAAAAATACAATTATAAAGCAAAAATAAATATCTAAAACCTAAATAACAAGTCGTAAATACGAAAAATAAAACAAAACAAAATAGTTAGGCAAAATAATTAAACAATATTTTTTACAATATATTTTATATTTATGGTGGTATAATAAGTTTTCTACTTCGATAATAGATTTTTGATATCCACAAAAGAAACTGCGTCTATAAATTGACAGTCTGGAAAAAGGAATAAACAAACAACTATTATTTCTAGTAAAATAATATGAAAATTAAAAATTCTGGATCGATCAGGCCGTTAAAGCTTTTATAAACAAAGAGCTGATTAAAGTGGCATAATGTTTTTATGAGTGAGGCAAGCGAAGTCTACAGCATGCTTGTTCAGCAGTATTGGTAAAGGTAAATTACTGGACTTGTTTAATAAAAGATACATTTTTGCACAGTCATTATCAGCCTTTTCTGTGTTAATGGTGGTAGCTGAACCAGTGGTGCGTTATAGCTTCATGGAGCCTAGGCAAATTTGAATTAGTGGCCTCGTGTAGGCAACAGTATTGACTTCAGATATTTTTCTTCGAGGGAATTTGTTGGAGGAAATATTTTATTAAGTAATAGTTAACAATAACAGTTATTTTGTATCAATTCGTAAAAACACTATAATAGTATGATTAGGATTACAGGATGATCTCAATAAAATTATCAAATAAAACATCTTTCCAAAAGCAGTAATTGTTCACTACAGTCTCAATGGTCAGTGATTGAAAAATAAATTGAGATCATCCTGTAATATTAAACACACTATTATAATGTTTATATGAATTGGGACATATGTTCATATGTTCTTATAAAAGATTGGTTGGGACCCTTGTTGGTGGGTTTTCAGGCAATAGCCCTTTTTGTCCATAGGATAACGCACCACTGAGTTGAACTCCAAACGATTAAACCATAATCAACGATTGACTAGAAATTTGCAAAGAACAATGAACGTAGAACTGTCTTAAAGCCTTTTTGGCAATTTCTTCATAACATCTGACTGCAGATAGCCAATCCTTTTACAACCTTATCTATGTGTTTTGAAAAAGTCAGCCTCTAGTCAAAGATTATTCTAAGATTAATAATTTGTTCAGTAGGTTTACATATTAAGATATTGTTATTAGTTATCATTTTTATCATTAATTTCTCCGCATTTAGACATTTTGTTTTGATAAGTAAGCCAAGAAGATAACAAAAATTTTTACAATAAAATAATATATATTAATAGAATTTATTTACAAAATTATATACAGTAAATCATTAGATAAGTAAAACTGTAGGTAAAACAGTCAAATTAAAAAAAAAAAATAATAATAATAAAGAAAAACGTGTTTTACCAGTTATAAATTTCTGATATATACATTATTAGCATTCTAATTTTGTACAATGGAAAATAGCAATGACGTGGTACTTTTATATTATTACATTTTTGCTGAGTCTTCATTAAATTTCTGGATTTTCCAGTTTTCATGACACAGACTAAACAAATAAACAACAGAATAACAATAGAAAGTAAAGAAGAAAATTGTACTTAACACGATTCTGTAGCAGGGTCTGTTTGATCATTATTAATATGGCCTTTTAGATGTGGCTATAAATGAAAAGTCATACTTACACAGAGTGTTGCAAAAAAAAAAAAAAAAATGATCGTTTTGGAAATGGGTGATAGAACTCGTCGAGATAAGCTAAAAATATATAGTAACATATTTTCAAATTTTACTTATTTAATACTTAGTAGTAAACTACTAAGTAGCATCCTATTTTTTGGATCTTGAAATCAAGACAATACAACAAAGGCTGTGCTGAAAATTTCTTACCATAATTTCTACTCTAATTTTATAAAAGAATATACATGCAATAATAATATGCTATTAGGTACGAAAAGTATAAATTTAATGATCAACAACGCAATTCATATTAAAAAAGCGTGCCACATAAATAATTTATCCCGTTGCACTCGAGAATTCAAGCATAAAACATGTTCAAATTTACGATTAAAACTATAAAGAATAGAAATGTCAACTTAAATTAATAGAAATAAAATAAATGTAAATTATAAAAGCAAAGTAACTGAAAGTTAGGAACAAAATTACAAAATGTCAAAATCAGGAATCTTGCAGTCAAACTGGGACGAGTCGAAAAACCCCAGGAATTTTTCGGGGATGGTCTCGATATGTAGGGCTCCGTCCTCACCACCCGGTGGTCCCGTTGTGGGCCTGCCCGAACTCATAATGAGCTTGCTAAAAGAGGCCCTCTTAGTGCCCACAGGGCGGAGAGTTAAAAAACCCAAACAAAACCCGGCCGTCCCATTACAAGCCTAGCTGAACTCATAGTAGGCTTGCTAAAAAGGTCCTTATGTATAATAAATCTTTGGTCTATATTCAAACGAAAGTAAGCACGCTGAATTAGCTTCTCCTCACGCTGAAATGGATGGAAGAAGAAAATTAAAATTTCCCTAGTAGACAGGACAAGACGTTTAAATTTAACTTATTTTATCATGGTTTTCAAAATTTTATGATTTATACTTTTGTATAAATCACTGTATTTTGTATAAAAATACTGTATTTTGTTTACTCTAATCATTGGTAATTAGCATTGTTTTTAATAGTAACAAATTTCGTCGCTAGATGTCAATAGCACATAGTGACCTCTCAGGAAAGAAAGATGGCGTTTCGCTGTTCGATGAAGTTTAAGGTGTGTTGATTTTTGCGTTTTATTATTATAATCTGCTCGTGCATATATTATTTTCATGTGGAAGTAGTTAATACGTTACTTCTATCACTAGTTATTTGAAGAGTTAATTACTGCAAACTGATTATTTTTTAAAGAATGTGCTGAAAAAATATACCTTTAGGTCTGGCCTTCTCCAATCGTCTTTTATTTCTATTTTTCTTGTTTTTTCCACTTCGAGTGAGAACCAAGCTGAAAGCCATTTGAAAAATACTCTTGGGTAATACCTACTCCACCCTCCAGCATGTTAATTAACATGTTTATAACAGTTGCGAAATTTAACATATATAGATAATGTGAGATTTCACCCCTTATTTAGAATCAGGTAAAATTTTACCCAAACAGACTCCTCCCAAAGGGCAGCTGCTGAGCCGCCAATTGTTTAACATCACTAGTTATTGATAAGTGTGTTCAAGAACTACCGTGAATCAATAACTAGTGATGTTAAACAATCGGTGGCTCCCAAGTCCGTCGGGAGCACAAACAGTCGTGACCGCAGTCATGACAGTGCACATAGGTAAAATTCTACTGAATCTTACTCTAAACCAGGGATGTCCAACCTTTTTGTTTCTCTGGGTCGCATTGAAAGAAGTCAAGGAGTTTTGGGCCACAGCTATATATAATATACACTTGTGGCCCAATATACAAGTATATTTAAGGATTAACATGTCTAGATTATAATAATAAGTATTAGAACTTTGTCAAGAAAAAGGTTATTTTAAAAAATTACTTCTACAGACGCTTTCAATTTTTACTTAGAAATAGATAAATTAATTTATTATAAAAGAGACAAGCGAAAATTTATTTGAAAAACACAAATATTTGTTTAATTTGGGTCTTTAATTAATAAAAAGTGAAGAAACACCATTTTAAAGTGCATTTTTATTTTACTAATATATTTACAAATAATATGTAACCCAAAAAGTAGCCAAAGTGCCAAATTATATTTTTTACGTCAAACTAAAAATAGTAGCCATATTTGGCACAATGTAGCCAAATCTTGCAATGCTAGAAGGAATACTAAATAAAGCTGGAGTTGTGTCTCAAAGGATTATAGACCCAAATACGGGGAAAGAAGAGAAAGGACAAATATAAAGAAGTGACAAAGGTTGGAAAATCAAGGATCAATATTTGCATAACAGAAGATCTATTTAACCTTTCTCACTACTTTTTATCTTTTGTCCTTTCTTCCCTTTCCTTCCTTTTCTCAAATTTGGGTCTATAATTTTTTGAGTCACAACTCCAGCTTTATTTAATAATCTTTCTTCATTCATACATCTCCAAGTATTTGAAAATATTTCCTTTACACTCAAAAATCTATATATATAACCCGTTCAACGGGTGTCCGTCTGTTTGTCCCGTAACCGTTTGATAACGGACACTAGAGGCGCCCCTATCGTGTGTCATATTTCAAACATTCAAATTAACAATTTTAATTCTTATTTAAATTAACAATATGAATTATTATTATTCATTTGGCCAATAAATTATTATTTGGTCAATATAACAATATAAATAATTCAGTATATTTGTAATAGGAATTTATTATT
>NW_019386381.1:0-49779 GCF_000671375.1 Centruroides sculpturatus | reverse complement strand
CGTGACATGTCATATCTCTAGATTGTACCCCTCATTTAAGAAATTTAGTGAGTAACCGTATTGTTAATTTTACATATTGTAACTTTAAATTAAAGAAAAAAAACCTAAAAGAAAAAATGTATAATAAAGTTGTGATTGTTGCAAGGAACATTTTTTATCTAATAATTTTTTAATACTATTAGTTTGTGATACATAATATATTATTTTTTCTGCCATAATAACTAACTTTTTTCTGTACCCCTAAACAACCTATCGCGTACCCCTAGGGATACGCGTACCACAGGTTGGGAATCGCTGGGTTAACGGATAGCGAATGAAGTCTTGGAACGGATTATGTTTATTAACCGATCACCCACTGTACTTTTATTACTGATGATTCTTTTGATCTTCAGTTTTATTATAACTTATATAGTATTTTTGTGATTTATAGAATTATACAGTGGCAATTCAGAGAATTCAGAAATTATGTACTGAGACAACTGAAACAGCAAAACCAGGTAAAAAATTTTTTCTATTATATACATACCTGATGTACTGTTTAAGGTTCTTGTAATTATAATGAAAATCAATAGAAATCAATAGTAGATATGTTTCATTAATACAAGTTTGAGCTACTGTAAACAAAGATTACACAAAGTAGTAAGTTGATTATTGCATAATTTATTATAGGTTTTAAAGACAAAGAATTTTTAATGGTGATATTTGATCAATTATAGCATTTTTATTTTCTAACATAACTAAATAATCTTTGAAAATACAGATTACAAAATTAAGTGAGTTTGAAATGTTTAAATTTCATAAATATAATATGGCTAGTTTGATATATTTATAATTTGTTATTTATAGATAATGTAATATTTCTTGAAATTTTTATCATTTAACGTAAGTAAATTACTAAGCATGTATAGACCCTGAGTGCAAGTTACTCATGCACTGCCTTGGTGGCAAATATTTACATAACACTCAGGAGAAAAATTTAAAGAGTTTCTTGGTATAGAAAATCAAATAATTGGTAAATTAAAATGAAAAAGTTTACAATTTTTAAATGTTTTAAATAAAATATACAATTAAAATACAGAATTTTCATTAACTGAAGTGTAATTTTTCTCTTTTAGTCAATAATGCCTGATGTAATTTTAACATGTGGTTTTCAACCAGTCCACACTGACAACTTTTTTCCACCTTTGAGATGGAAGAAAGGAATTTTACTTGCAAAGGGCTAAGCATATAGCTGCAATTAAAGAAATTAAAAATGATGGAAGAAGTACAATTATAACTACTTGCCTACCCCAAATGAAAATTAATGAGAAATCATATTATATTTGTATTAAGGTATTTTTTTACATTTAAATTGCTAATTTGCACTTTTAAATATTAGATGTCAGCATAACATCTCTGCAATAAACAAACAGGATGATTTGCATGACAACAAAACAACATTATATATTGCTGCTTTTGTTAAGCTATATACTGTTGAATTTTTTAATAAAAATATTTCATATCATGTTTTAATACAAATTAATTTTCAGTTATCAGCAGATAGAAAAATAATTACAACAACGTGTAAGTGCAAGGGAGGTATCTATGGTCAGTGCAAACATGTAGCGGCAACAATTTTTGCATTAAATAATCATAAGGATGAAAGCATTACCTGTGGAGAACAACAATGGTGAATTCCACAATTTAAGAAGATATACACATCAGGATGTTGTCTTAGTAACTGTTTAATTCCAAAAAGGATAAAAATTCCACCAACATTTTTATTATATCAAAGAGTAAAACACATTAATTGTGCTTTTTCTTCAGTGTTAAGAGCTGAATTTGATGAAGATGCACAATGTCAAGTGCTGCTATCTGATTTGATCAACACAGTTCATGAAAAATGTGAGGAATTGTATTTAAAATCTTTAATTAGACCATTTTTTGAAATGTATGAGTGATTGTTATAAAATTGTTGATAAACTACCTAAAAAGATAAAACCAAAAAAACTTAATCCATTTAAAAATGTTATCATTTCAGAAAAATTGTTAAAATTTTGTAACAGTGTGGTTATCATACTTCTAAAAATTATTCAAATAACATTTCTCATGAAAAAATAAAGCATGTGTCCAGACTGGTTCATTATAAATAGTACAGATTAAGCCACTCTATGGCTCATTCTATAAAAACAAGAAAAAACAATTTTGAAAAATTGACTTTTAGATTTTTAAATAATACATTCAAAGTAACAATTGCAATTGAATATGGAATTAAATTGGAGAAAATTGCAAAAAAAATCCTGTTTGGTTAAAAAGAAATAATTGATGCAGGAGTTATCATTTGTGATGAAGCTCCCTGGTTTTTGCAAGCATTGATGGTATATATAAAAAAGGAGATAAAATAAGCTTACTTGAAATTAAATGCCCTTACACATGTAAAGATAAAAAAAAATTGTTGATTTCAAGACAAATGAGGTGTTTGTAAAATATTTAGAGTTAAAAAATTCTGAACTTTATTTAAAAGAGAGTAACGTGTATTATACACAAATCCAATTAGCTTTATATGTAACAAATATTCAATTCATCTACAGTTGTAAAGAGTATTTAAGTAAATAGTTTTATAGTGTTTTCACAATAAAAAGAATTCACTCATTTATAATTAGAGGCTGCAGATTTACTAATACTGAATAAACAAACATTATTTTATCTATATATGGAAGAAGTGAAATGGGCAGTTCAACATTTTAAAAATTTTAATTCTACCAATAGTTCTCTCAACATGAATTCTTACACAATCAATTTTGTATGTTTCATCCATTTCATTACCACTAAATTGCTTTTGATTTGGTTTTGAGAAAGGAGGCATAATTAAAATAAATTTTTTTATTTTCGACACCCAATTTAATTTGAGGAAACCCTCTATCAGCCATAACAATATCTTCCTTCAGTTTTTGCAGAATACCACAATCATTTGTTATAAACAAGTCTGTACTACTTCCTGATAAGGCAATTCCAATTAAATATTTTATAGTAGGAATAAAACTGAATTTGATGTTGAACTGATGATGGCTTCTCAGTTTTAATTTGTGTACAGTCAATGATTACTCTTGTTTCAGGATAATTTTTTTTTAAATGATTGAGATAATGTAGCCTTAATAAATAATTTTGTTGGGCAAATAATCCAACCTTGTGTTGCAATAAAAATCATCTATAAAATTTGTAAAAAATATGTTTTAATGGTGGTTCTATGAATTCTAAACAATGCACCTAATGCTGAATAGCACAAATCCAACTTTAACTTCATTAGAAAAATTAGTAACATATTTTCCCAAGACAATTCATAAACTCTAACAGGATTGTTTGGAAGCATACCTAAAAGTAAATTGAAAACATTGAATCCTATTGATGTTAGATCTTTTAAAGATTGATCATCGTAAAAACTTGCTACACCACTAAAATGACATGACCTATGATTTTCTCACATTCTTTTGAAATCATTTTAACATGGGAAATTTGAGTTTCAGAAACATTGTTACCAGTCATGCACATAAAAATTTTTAAATCTCCAATCTTTTTGTTTTTAACCTTCATTTGAGTTTCAAAGTAGAATTTTGGTTTTTCTTTAGGGTCTAAACAATTTTCTTCAATTGCTATATCAAAGTGTTTTCTTCCTCCATTAAATGAAATGTTCCTTCTGTTCATTAAGCATTTATATCTCTCCATTGACTGTTCATGTTGACAATTTTCGTCATTGCTTTTTTATTTTTTTTCAGGATAGATTGTTGGATTGGACATCTTGGATCTTCAATTTTTGTCCCTATCTATGAGATGCATACTGCATATCCATGCTGTTTTAGAGAGTAGCCACTGTAATCCATTTTTACTATATTTGCAAGGATATTTTTAGAAAACTATTTGTATCAACTTTTTAAAAATTAACAATAAATTTTATATTACTTACTCTTTTAACAAAATTTAACCAAATTTATAGCTTCTGCTTAAGGTGTGGACATGCAGAAAAACAATAAAATGAAACTTTGAACAAGTTTGAAGCAAACACTCAACATGTAATGCCAAAACGTTACATGTTGAGTGTTTGCAAATACAGAACGATTTACATTTGATTTTCCTATTTTTAACATTATAATACAAATACAAATTAAAAAACAATAAACAATTTACAGGACTAGGTACAGTTTTTGAAATGTCTCAGATACAAAACATATGCATTCTTTAGCAAACTCATGTGTTATGTAAATATTTCGTACCAGGGCAGCGCATGAGTAACTTGCACTCGAGGTCTATATCATAGCACAGTTCTCAGAATGAAAAATGAAAAAATGCACATGTAGTTACATAACACTTAATGTAATAAAAGTATCATGTAAAGCTATTTGCTAATGAGAAATGATATCAAATGATAGTTTGTATCCTTATATATGTTTGAATATACAGATTATCTGAAAAAGAATTGAGAATCTATTCTGAGTTCTGATAACTCAATGAAATGGATACACAAGACATTCAGTAAAAGTTCTTAGCAAAAGGCAGGTATGAACCTTGGCGAAATCACTATTCTCTGCTTCATGTTAAATAGGTTTCACTTTGGATAAACAGTTGAGATGAGTTTGGGTTCCATATTATTGATAGTTGTTATGTTCTAACTAATCAAAGTTTTTTTTTTTGAAATAAAATACATGTTTTTAGTATTGTCATGCACTAGTGCAGTGATTCTCAAGCTTTTTTTTGTCATGGTACACTTTTAATAATTTAAAAATTTGGCAGCACTCACGGTTACTTCAGTAAGTACTGTAGGACAACCAGTGACATCATAACTGATTTTTAAACACAGTTGGTTATTTAGGTCATATTTTCTAAATGCCTGGTAACTACCAGCAGTTACCAGTAACACTGGTTACAATTTCCAAACACGCTCTAGGAAGGTAGAATCGATTAAACTACTTGTGACGTTGCTTATGTATGGATATTCACAGTAGTGACACACTTCAAAAATCAGTGGTTGAAAATCACTATACTAGTGTTAGCCAAATTGTTTTGTGTGAAAATTTTTTATCAAAGAATATAAACACATCTTTTATATAATGTATTTATGTTCAATGCTGTCATTTTATACATAATTATGCAGATGAAACATAATATATTTTAAAAATAGTATTAATAATATAGTTGTTTATTTTTCACTTAAATTTTAACAATAAATCAATTATTTGTAAATATTTAATTAACATTATAAAAGTTACTTTTATTTCTATGGATAGAGCATTTTTCTTATAACACTTCAGTTCTAGCTTATCTCATAATTCATTACATAAATACAACAGTAATGGCTTTGGAAGATGACACACATTTTTTTTAAATTGGTATCATTTAGCTGAAAATTGTCACCTGAAGCATAAACTGAGATTCGTGATGACAAATACTAATACAGTAGAACCTCCATTATCTGGACCTCCATTATCCGGATTTTCGATTATCCGGATTGTCCAAAATAAACAAAAATTTTACGAATTTGCTGATTTGCACTTGGCGAATTACGACACTGTTTATGTACATGATGGAATGCATAACTTTTTTTGTTTCAACAACGTCTCACCCAGCACAGTGGTCGTAAACTCTTAAATATATTTTACGTCGTAATAAAAATATAACTTGACAAACGTATTTATAAATAATTTATATTCAAATTAAATCATTTCTATGACCAAGGGCGGCGTAAGGCATGGACGACGTGGGCCACCGCCTATGCCTCGCGGTCCGAAGGGCCTCGCGTTTCGAAGGTTTATGCATTACTTAAAAGCCGCGAACGCGACGAAAATATTTTACTCGTCATAAAATGATAGTTTGTCAAATTTTTATTCATAAAAATGCAGTTTCAACTGCTTTTTATTTTATAAAATCCTTATTCTTGAGCCGCCAGAGGGCCTTTTAAACAATAGGTAGTCTGTTAGCGTTGGTCAGTAGTAGTACAAATTCAATACGAACGTTTGTTTCTTGAAAATCTGATCACGATTTAAATACAGTATTTACTTTTAATATTACCGATATGTCATCGAAAAGAAAACGTATTGTATTATCATTAAAAGACAAATTAAAGTATTTTTTCGATTATCCGGATTTTTCCTTATCCGGACTACCTTCATCCCCAATTAGTCCGGATAATAGAGGTTCTACTGTGTTCTTTTTCTAATTGTTCACAAAATAATATTAGCCATACACCTAAATCTGTAACATTCTTTTTATTTTCATTATGTTCCTAATAGATCTTGAGAATGACCAATAAGAGATATTTACTTATCTTGTGGTTATTAGAACCAAAAACAAAACACATTATAAAATAGCATTTTCATAGTTCACTAAATGCTAATTACATTGTTCTGATAGAAACTGATTTTTGTTACATTCATTAGCTTAATGATAAAATTCAGAATAAATCTCCAGTTGGATTACTAAAACACATTTATTTCATAAAAATAGATGTCACATGGTTTGTCCTAAGTAGTGAGAAAACTCAAAAACATTTCTTATTTTCAAGAGATTTCAATTTGTGCATTACTATCACAATATCAAGACAAAGTGGTTATGTCAAAAGTGGAATGGAAATTGAATTGATTCATCTTATCCAACCATGGGTTATTCTTAACCCATGGATGGGACAAGAAAAAGTTTTACTTGCAGCAACAGTTATACCCTCTGTTTTTGTAATGCAAAAAAAACATTTTAAGCTTTGCAGATGATTACTGAAAACCATGTGTTGATTGATTTCCTTAAATAATTAATACTTTTTGTAATCCTTCAATTCTTTTTTTGGATAACCTATATATATATACTTTTGTGTTTTATGTCTAAACTTGATTTATAATATTAATTAAATACTTACTTGTTCTGTATTATCTAAAACTTAATTTAAAAGCATTGATAATTTTTTTTTATGATCAGGGTTCTTACAGACCTGGAAAATCAGGGAATAAGATTTTTAGTAGAAAGTCAGGGAATGGCAGTAAAATTTATTTAAACTTTAAATATGGTTATTTCTGAACAAGTTTAAGTTAATGTAAACATAGTATAAATCAGGGATATTCAATCTATGGGTCGCGACTCCAAATGGAGTCACAGATAATTACTTTGGGATCGCACTTTTAAAATGTTTGAATACCATTGTTATAAATGATTAATTTCTTAATAAAATAATAAGGTTTCTATAACTGTTTCTTTTCAAAAGTTAAATCTTTAAAAGAAAAATATATTTTCTTTAAATATTTTAATTACAGGAAGGTTTTAATATGATATTCCTATTTTATAAAATACAAATAAAAATGTTTCATTTTTAATATATATTATTAAATATTAGGTACAATATTTAACATATTACATGTATTTAATATATATTATAATGTATTACTATTTCTGTCTTAATTTTAAAACTAATTTATTTAGGTATAAGTGTTACCTCATCTGAATCAAGTAATATAGATGATTATAAAGTTCCAGAATATTATGAACATAACAAATGGACATTTGTAGACTTAATGCTTGAGATGGAAAAATTTAGACTTCCTCAACCTTCTGCTAAACAATAATAGTATAATAATGCAATATAGTATGTCATTTTAAATGTATAGATTTCAAATTATTCTTTAAAATGTATTTAAGAATTTATTAATAAATAAGTATATTTCAGTTTTGCTTTATTGAAATTTATTTATATTTAAAGTGACTAGATCTTGAAATGCAAGAAGCAAGATGTTAGGCAGATGCTTCCACTTGACATCAGCTGTATCTTATGATCAGTTCAAACTGACAATCATCAGTTTTTAGCTTTATAACATAATTTTAAACAGATGTTTTAAACAACCAATGAACATCTTACCTATCCATATTCTCTTAGACAATATCCATATATCTCAATGGGCAATTTATTGTTTCTATAAAAGGAATACAGTACTAAAATTTTTATTCTATAACTTGTATGTAATTCATCTTTGATTTACAATTCATGCAATGAATATTGGTTATTTTTGTATGTGATTGTGAAGTAGTCCAAAATCAGAACATTTTTCAAACAGTTTAAAAATTGGGACAGCACATTAAAAAGTGGGATTGTCCTGCTTAATTCAGGACATTGATCACTTCATTTATATTTCAAATTAAAAAATAATACATACATTTATTTAATAAATACATATATAGCAAAGCATAATATGAAACACTAAGTATATATGCTCTTACCAAAATTTGTTATGAATAATAGATAGGTATACATGTGTAATGTACGAAAAATAGTTCAATTGAGGGCTACCATATGGTTCAACAAAAAAATGATGACGACATTTTATTGGTATCCTTGTTTCCAAGAGGTCAAACCCAATAGCCAGGCAAGTCCAGCCATGGACGGGGAACTTTTGCCAAGCTTAGCAAGCCTGAAATTATGAAAAAATGTAAATATATTCTCTTTTTTAAATTTCTTGCAATCAGTTTTTAAAAAATGTACACATCTTCAAAGAAAATACTTTTTGAATGACACTTTTATCAATAATAATAAAATGAGGTAAATTATAATGTCCTTGAAAAAACACTAGGTATGCAAAAGGTTAAGATTATTCAACCAAGAATTATTTGAGAAACAGGTCCCAGTTTTTGCAAATTTTTTGTATATAGATCAATTAGAAAAAAGTCCAATGAAAGATTAAAGAATGAACTATTGCAGTTGAAGTAGAAATTATACAACTTCCATGAAAATAATTGCATTTTCATCTGTACTATCAAACTGGCTTATAATATAACTAGCAGATGAGCCGGCATTGCTCGGCAAAAAGTAACAATAGCAAAGATTAAGATTATAGCTGATCTTACCCATTTTCACCTGGTGCAAGAATTAGGTCACCCCTCTTCTGAGACTAATTAGAGAATTATTAAATGGGTTTAAAAATATGTTTGATTTCCTGCAAAAATGCTAAAAACCACATCTAAAATAGTATAGTAGAAGCCAAGTTCTTCAAGGTAATCCTGAACCCTCTCCCCCAAGGGGAATTTCTAAAATCCCTTCTTAGTGTACATTCTCATGACATACCCTAACTGTGTACCAAATTTCAACTTTCAACTCCTAACGATTTGGGCCCTATAATTATTATTATTATTATTAACCAACCCATCTTGATTATATAAATTAGTCTTTTAGTTAATTAGATGATATGATGGAAGCAAAATAGATATACTTTTAAAGAAAATTTTGAATCATGTTCTTGAAGAAATGTGAAAAGATCCCAAAAACAAAAAAAATACAATATTCTTGTAGAGAAAACAGATCTTTCAAATGGTGGTTAAAGCAAAGAAATTTGAAATATCCCTTTTGAGATAATGGGCTTCAAAAATGAGCAAAATTTACTATCAAATTTTTTGGAAGCATGTTCTTAAAATATCTCCAAAACTAGATGACTACAAAAAAAATTAAATTTGCAGGCTTTATTAACAATCATCTAGTCAACAGTCTCACAAAAGATTTTCCTTCTGAGATGATTTGTGCAGGAAATACAGCTGTCAAAAATTTGAAACTTTTTTACCATAACAAATTTTTCCAATTTTGACTGCAGCTGGTAAAGAGAGTAATCAAGATTGACCTTTCAAATCTGTATAGTTTACACCAGTGGTTCTCAACCTTTTTTGTTGATGTACCCCATTAGCCCATTAGTTGTTTCTCGAGTACCCCTTATATTTTTGTACGTAAATTTTATAATTACTGCGTTAGATGTATACAGCTCTTATAACTGAGAGCCATAAAAAGCTCTAACTATAACTAAAAGTGGATTACTTATTTTACGTAAATAATAAATTTAAACAGGTACATACATTTATTTATTATTATTTGATAAGTATATTATATAATATCACAAGTCATTTCAATACGTGCATAAATTACATTTCCTAAAAATAAATAATTATAATTAATGATAAACAAAATTTAAATTATTCTACAATAATTTCTAACAATTTAATGAAATATTTGTTGCAATAAATCTTCGGCAATTTTTTTCAAAATTTTGTTCCCACCTTATTAACTGACAACGAATGTCTGCTGATGTGTCAAACCTGTTTTTTTTTTTTTTGTCACAAATACATCGTTTAAATGGTAAAAGTTTTCTTTAGACCTTTTAAATTGGACCTTGCATAGCTTTAGCTCCATCAGTGCAGATGTCGATGCACTTTTTTCAATCTATTTCATTATTTCGAATGAAAACATTGATTTTATTGAAAATATCAAAACCCGTAGTTGTATGTTTTAGGCCGTGGCACATTAACAAATCTTCGCAAAGCTCATCGTTGTACTGATATTTCACAAAACCTAAAAGTACTGCCAATCCGCTGACATCTATTCTAAAATTAATGCTCGGTTAAATCGAAATTTTACTAGACTACAGGTTCACTCGGCACTAACGGCACAAATAGACGGGTAAATTGAGCGGATAAACAAGTTGTTTGGACTGTTAAAAGGGAAATCGGTGTTTGTACTGGGATATTTTAAAGCAAGTTTTTGTTTTTTCTTGTGTTAATAATTTACAGCAAATTCATTAACATGCGCCATTGTATAATGAAAGTCAGATGTACCCCTTCTATTTACGCTTTGTACCCCTAGGGGTACATGTACCCCCGGTTGAGAACCACTGGTTTACACCATACAAAGCAGTAAACTGATGCAGCAGTTTTCAAGAAAATATCTGCCTTAAGGCTGTTACACACGTTACAGAAATCCTCAAAGGATGTACTTAACAGATGAAAAAAAATCGGTTATAACTGGCTGGATCGAACATAGTAATTTACAAAACTTATTAAAATATTTCCCAACGTATAAAGAATTATTTTTATTTAAAGGTGGATAGATAGAAAAAAAAATCACGGTTAATCCTCAAAGGATTTCTGTAACGTGTATAACAGCCTTTAGTTACTAGAAGGCACATGCCAAAAATGGAAATGTTTCAAATTAGTTTTGTGACATTTTGACCACTTCCATTTAAGGGACAAAGTTTGCATATTGAGGCCTAAGATTTTGCAGAATTTCTTTTGCTTAGTTTAGGAAGCTACATACCAAATTTGAGCAAAATTTAAGATGGTCCAAATGCAATATGTGACCTGCAGACATCTGATTAACCATATAAAAAAAACCTTCCAGGCCTCTGATAATGAATTTGTCTCTCTGATATTAATGCACTTTCCTTTTTGTCCTTGCTTGTATATCTCCAAAGTTTGTTTATACATCCTTTCTTAATTCTTGCTTCATTCCGTAATACCTTATCTTGTGACCCAACATGAGAATTTTACAAAATTATGTTTAGAAATTCATACATATTGAAAAGTTTTCTGTTTAATATTTTTAGAAATATATTCATAAGTATTCATTGGTACTTATAAAGATGATACTAGTTATGAAAACATTAGATTATAGTCAGAATTGTACTTATGTTTCATTTCATAAATGTATAGTCATTTTCATGCCAGTAGTTTTAAATACAGTAGATTGTTGCATACATAGATCTTATTATTTATAAGAGATTCAGGTATACTTAGAGATTTCACTGTATTAAAAAACTAAAACAGAACATGATAGTTTCAATCAGAACTTTCTATTATAGCAGGTTTTTATTTTATAATATGTTATGTTTTTATGCAGAAAAAAGAAAGGTTAAAAATAATGTTATACAACTTTTGTTTGGAAGTGCTTCTCCAATATAAGTGTTTTATGTTTTAAGGTTGTATGTGTATACAAAGGGAAAAAAGATCTATGTAAAAACCCAATCCATCTAATTGTTTAGATCAGCACTCAATGAATTAAATTTATTCAAGTCAGACTAATACAGAACTTTTCAGTTTTTATTGGGCTGTAATTTTCAGATTACAAACTTATACATTCTCACTGTTGTCCATTCATTTGTCTATTATGAATTTTGAGATCTCCTTTCAAATTGAGAAGGGATCTCAAAATTAATGAAGATCTCATTTTTCTCTATAAGAATATTGTATATTTTTGTTTTTAGGGATCTTTTCACATCTCTTCAAGAACATGATTAGATAGATAGATAGATAAATGAAAATTGAGACTGAATGTGGAAAGCTTAAGGTCAGAGGCTCTGATTAACTGTATACAAATTTTCAGTCTGGACTATAAGTCATAATGTTTTAAATAAAAAGATGATGAAACATTGCAGCCTGGCATTGTGATCAATTTTTAAAAATTACTTTTATTTTATCTATAAGAATAATTGTTGTTATAAATTTTTTTTATTCCTCGTGTCTGCAATGAAGTTCTGAATTTTGGCCAATTGATTGCTGCTTTTATTTATCTAATATGGAAAGAATAGAAGTATTTTATTTTCAAATGTTTTACTGTAATCATTTGATAACTTATTTATGAAACGAAGGAAATGCAACAAATTTATTTTATTTTTATCACTATATACAACTTAAATTACTATAGTTATCACACTCTAAAAATCATTTAATGCAGTAATATATTTCTACTAGTAGAATGTTATTTTTCCTGAAGAAGATTGTTTAAGGTGATTGAAAATGTTTGAATACTACTGCATTAGATGGTTTTTAGAGTCTATATTTTAAAATTGCAATTCCTGTAGGTATAATAACTATAGTTATTTTAGATTTTTCAAATTTGAAATAAAAATAGTGCTTGTTTTTAAATATTTTTTACTCATGAGGAGAAATAGAAATATTTCAATATTGTGATTATTTTCTAGTTAATGAAAATGCAATTGTAACAAATAAAAAAATTAAACACTCATTGTCAAGAATATGGTCCTGTAAGCATCAGTTATGATTTAGAATTTAACTGCAGCTATGCCAAACAAATTCCAATGTACTCAGATTATGTTATACAATTGGCAGCCAAACACTTTTGAAATTTTATGTTAGATAAGTTTTGGTTTATATCAAGAGTCATGGCAGTGACTGCACAAAGTGAAAAGTCACTGACTGACTATATATAAGAGGTGATTCAGGTTGCCAATTTTCAGGGGTTGATTTCTCCACCTTGAAATTCCTAAAGTAATTCTGAATATCTCATTTGAAAGATAATTGTTTTCTTAGGTAGTAAGAGATTTTCTGTAAAAGGATTGCCAAATTAATTAAGCAATCAAAGCAATCAAAAGGTGCAAAAATTGCCAAAAGGCTGTATTTTCTTCATCCAACACTGCAGATGCTCCTGAGAAAAACTACCATGTCTAGAAAGTTCAAATTTTAAATTTAAGCCTTTCTTGTTATCAGTGAGATGCCAGTAAAACATCCAGATTGATAAGCTCATGGGTTCCCCATAGAGCTATTTCATTTTTATGGCTTAATTTCATGCTATAATAATAAAATTGCATGGAAACAAATGATTTCATTCAATTGTTATCTAGAATAACAAAAGCTCAAATTTATGTGAATAAAAACTTTTTATAATGATTTTTCTAAATGGCATATTGAAAGCATTCAGTCAGCAACCATCACCAAGTGCTGAGAAAATTGTATATCCTTGTCTTATATAATAAACCATCATTAACCAAAAAAATAACTGATATTCAAACAAAAGCATCTGAGATGTAAAAAAGTTGTTCAAAGTAAAAACTTGTGACAATTTATTGATGACAGTCAAATTTTTTCTTAGGAGTTTTTTTTTCAGTAAAGATAAGCTTGATGTTTGGAAGTGAAATAGATAATAATATCTTCACTTCCCATCTTACAAGATCCATAAAATTATTATGGTACTGCTTTAAAGTGTAAAACTTATCATTACCAAAGAAAAACTCCTAAAAGAACAATTTGGCTGTTATGTAAATTGTCATAAGTTTTTTCTTGGTACAATTTTTACATCTCATATATTTTTATTTGGGTTAACATTTTACAGAGCAAATTGTTCTATTCTGAGATTTACTTTTGATGTAGGAAAAGGACTCTGTTTTGTAGAGTCTGTTTTAGAAAAGTTTTATTAATTTCACATAATTTTGGAAAGTAATGTAAAATATTATAACTTTTATAATGAATTATTTGGAGAAACTAATTAAAGAACATTTAGCAGCAATAAGATTAAAATACATAAATTCATCATGATGTAAATGAAATGTAATGTAATTCTATACAGATATTTTAAAATATTCTTTTCCTTATCTACAAATTTCTTTATCTGAAATTTGTAGATAAGGAAAAGAATGATCCTATGCAGATTTTTACAGATTGATACATTATTAAATCAGATAGCACAGCAGTTTTCTCTAGGTTTTGAGTAATATACTGCCTCTTTCCTTTCTGTGCTTCTGCTGAAGAAGAACTGTGAATTAGAACAGTTCAAAATTCATGTGATGTAATTGAATTCTCTTCTATTAATAAAAAAAGGACCATTGAGAAGATTGAGGTGATTAATTTTTATTTTATTTCAAACTACTTTTTGGAGTCTCTTACAGTTTTATATTTTTTGTAGATTACAAATTTGATTGATCTCCTGTAAGATATAAATAAACTAAATATAACTTATTGAAAATTAATTTAAGTATTCTATATTGAAGTATGAGATATGTAATTTTAAAATATACAGTACAGTTGACCTCCCTATAACACTGTTGATTTTTCCGTTTTATATGAATTCCATGTTGTACGAGTCACTTAAGTTTTACAAATACGTGAGCCGTTCACAGCCCGGCACACATATTTGTAAAATCTAAGTGACTCATACAACATGGAATTCATATAAAACGGAATTATCAACAGTGTTATAGGAAGGTCGACTGTAATGTATCTGATAAATACGTTACATTTTCATATTTGTATTAATTTTAAATTATTCTTCAAATTTTTATGAGATGCTATACAATATGACAGATGACCAAGACAAAACCTTTCTCACTTGTTTCTAGCCGTTTATAGACGAGTACGAACGTTTTCGGCCTTCTTAATAGGCTTTCTTCAGGTACACTATGGTCTGTTAGAGCGTCGGTTGGTAGAAATTTAAACGGTGTCAAATGTTTACATAGGTATCGTCTTACCAGTGACGACATCGTTGATGATATGGTATAGACTATACAGAGGGCGTTAAATTTTTCCTTTGGTAAAAAGGAAGGTGTGCAGGTAGTTCATGATGGGATAATCGCTAAAGTTGGGAAATAAAATTGGAAAATAAACGCGCTACGTAAAGAAGATGCACTATCACGATAGGGGGTTAATGGGGAGTGACGTTAGATTTGATAACGGAGCGTAGACGATGCTGACGTCGTTAAATAGCTAATGATATAATAAGAAAAGACGTGCTAACGACCATAAATGGGAAAGGTGCTAACTTGGAAAGCAGAATTGGAAAATAAACGCGACAAGTAAAAAAAAAAAAAGGGTGGAAGTGAACTTTTTGTTGTATGCGTCGTATTTGTGTTCAGCTATCCTCCTTTTAACTGAGCTATTGGTTGAGCCAATGTATGTTAGTTTTTTGCACGGGTTAGATCTGCTGTCCTTTAGTGCAGTGTTTCTTAACAGGGGGGCCGCGGCCTCCTGGGGGTCCGTAAGAAGTTTGCCGGGGGCCGCCAAATTACACAAAATTTCCTTCAGAATATAATAAAAAGGAAATTGATGTATAACCGAATATCGTATTGAAAAGTGAAAGATAAAGTTTTCGTATTTAGTTTTTTATTTATTTTTTCCTACTTACACCGCACTATTTACTTCTTTTATTTCAAAGTAATTCTAAGAAACTATTAAAACTATTAATGCTTGGAGTTTTTCATACAAATTCGTGCAGAAAATCCTCCCCTGTTTTCAGCAGCAATGCAAAATTTGCTGCCTTTCGCAAGTACGTATTTTCGAATATTTTTTGTTTTTTCTACGAATTTTTAAATGTTTCTTATTTTATTTTTTGTTAAAAATTAATGAGCTTTTATGTTTAATTGTGGAGTTTGAATCTTATTTAAATAGATAATAAAATAATAAAGTTATGTTTTTACATTTATTATATAAAAAAATAAAGCAATAATAAAAAAATCAATTTATTATAGATAATTTAACGAATATAAATTATTATTTAAAAAGGGGGTCACAAAAAATTGTGAAATATTTGGTGGGTCGCGAGTATAAAAAGGTTAAGAACCACTGCTCTAGTGGGACCGTGTAGACTCCTGGTCTCCTGGCTTCGCTGCATTTGTCCTTGGTATTAGCCAGAAGTTTATAAATCGTAGGGTTGCGTCTGTATGTGAGAGTAGCATTGACCTTTTTGCTATGAATTTAAAGGCTTGGCTCATTCTAGGGTCGAAATCGACGGTAATGCGCTTTGTTGCTTTAGAGGTTTGGAATTGACATCTTCGGTTGTTAAGCATCTATGAATTTTTCGCGCAAGCCTATCAATAAATTTACTGTTGTAACCGTAGACTGGCGAGGCGCTTGATGCGTTGGATTTCTCGTAGCGCGTCCTTAATGTTAGAGAAATGGGTGAAAGCTCTGCGGATTAGAACCCTGAAAGCGGATATTTTATAAGTAAACGGGTCATTCGAGGTTGCAGGGATAAAGTAAGATTGAAGATTAGGCTTATAGAATACGTTTGTGGTTATGCAGCCATGATTCAAGAAAATATTGAGGTCAAGGAAATGGGCCATCTTGTCATCCTGCTGGTCTAACTTTAGTAGTACTGTAACTGTAGTTTTAATAAAAATAATCAATTTCCTTGTTTTGAAATTGTTTAATATGAAATTTTATAATTAAATCTACATATTTATATCAATGTAAATGAAATAGATTTTCAGCATTTGCTAATGGTAGAAATGAGTATATGAATAATTTAAAATCAATAAAAAATATAAAAAATTTACTTATTAATTAATAGTCTTTGTAGTAAAAGTTTTAAATTTAAAACTGCAGCTACATTTTGGATATTTATTACCGATCTTTTTATGGTAGAGCACATCATTTTACGGAAAAAAACTGCCTAAAGCAGGATCCACAAAGCGGTAGATAAGCACTTTTTTTCGGGTGGAAAATCGGCAGGTCCTTGAAACGGTTCATGGTGTATATATGACAATTTAGGACCTAAATTGTCATATATATACCATTTACATCATCCTAAATTTTAGGATGATGTAAATTTGCTTATTACTAAGCAAATTTGTATATATAATACAAAAATAGATCTTTTGTATGGAAACGGTGTGCTCAGCATCCAGTATTAATTAATCTACACAGTTTTCAAGATCTTAGTAGCAAATATACTTCATCTTGATCTGTGAAATAATTGGACTAATAATTTTAATGACTATTGGGCTATTAGACTAATTGATCTATTGGGCTAATAATTTTTAATGAACCATTTTCAATCGATTCCCAAAACATTTACTTACTTACTTATTAATTGTACTAGCCAAAATTTTAGTATATATTAAAAAAAAATTTTTTTATGTTTTTTTTTTATTGGACATGTTTTTCCGGGATTCCCCATTATATACACCATTTACTAGTGCATTTACACACACACATTATGACTAAATTTACATTTGGCTGTTTATCGGATTTAGGGTGAGCCACACCTAAAATGTTAAAATATCTTGTCATCTGACTTAAGTATGCCTTCAAAATTTCAGCCTTCTATCTTAATTAGAAGTACAGTAGATGAAATATGAGTTGCAAGATTTAAGGATGTGATACAAAGTAAATTAAATAAAGACATGTAATAATAACAACAAGAAGAGAATCAATAAAAAGCCGAGGAATCCTTGAAGGGATCGACTGTCAAAAAACTTTACTTTGGAGAACCCTAATCTAGATAAAAAAAATAATTATAAGAATTAACAGATAAAATGCGTGCATTGCAAAATTTAACTATAATATAACGTAGGACTACATGTGTAGTCTGTGCATTATTATATATAGTGAGAATCATCTTAAAGTAAACATATTACGTAAATAAAAAACGATAAATGATAATTAAACAATAGCGAATACAGAAAAGGATAAGCGGATAAATATTATATTGTGGCCGTCGGCCATTGTTTTATATATATTTTTGTTAATTTTAGTTAGGCTTAGTATCTCCTCTGTTCTTTTGTCTTAACTGTTCTAGAACTTTCTCCCTTAATCTCTATTCCCTCGGGTGACATCACCGATTCTGTGAAACAATGTCAAGAAGACAAAAGGATCAATAACCTTCTGGAGAGGAGGCGAGGTGAAAGAGAAGAAGCGGCTGCGATTTCGTCGAGAGAGGACGAAAACGAGTGTGGTCCTGACCGAGGGGTCGAGCAAGAAGTAAGAAACCTTGCGATAGAAAACCGAAGGAGGATCATACCCTGATCGCATATTGAGAGATCAGAGGTATCGGAACCTTGTAAGACGGCTGAATTATAGAGGAACGTAGGGCAGTTGCTAAAGAAATCGAGTTTCCCCCATGTTCAAGTAACAGCAAGCGGGAAGACCACAAGACAACTTCAGAAAACGTAGACGTTCATAAGAGGAAAGAAAATAAGGTCTGCAGTCATTAAGAATTTCAAGACGGTGAATCATCCGAGACCACGTGGCAGAAAACTCCCGGATATTTTCTCCTTTATTCTACTACTATCCCTATCTATATTTTATTTCTCCTTCCTTAGTTTGTAAGTAGGTTAAGTTTAGCTATAAGTCGTGTGTCGGTTGCCACAATAGAGGCTTGTTTGTGTAGACGATTATTGTATGTATACGAACCCAATAGTCTGTAAGTTGGAATCATTTTAAAGAACCTGTGTTTGATGAATAAAAAAAAAAATTTGTATTTTTACTCGTTTTATATGTTTCCTGTCTGCAATAATATATTGCCCTCAAACGAAACATCACAATATATTGGATTTATTTCATCATACTTTTTGAAAGATATAAAACTTGTTTTTCCAGGAGTTTATTAACTAATCTAATGATATATTGATAGCAGTATCATATTTGTTTAATATAACTTTATTATATTTATCTAACTAGACGCTGTAAAATATACATATACAATGAAAATAGTCGTACATATGATAATACGGTAGATAAAATATTGTTAACGTATTATTTTTAAGAAATATGATTTTGATGTTTAGATCTTTAAAACACATTTAAAATTTTCAGTATTATAGATAAAATTTTACAGATAAAGGTATGTTTAACAAAAGCATTTTAATATTAAAACTTTTAACGTGTTTTGATATTTTAGAGACTATTATTCATTATTTTTACGTGACATTATCTACTATTCTGCTTGATGTATCTATATATATAATCGAGACGGGTTGATAATGATAATAATAATAATACAGAAGGCCACTATATTGAATACATGCCATATTGTTAGGAAATTCCTGAATACAGACACTGACACACTTATTTAATTTTAGTTTTTGGTTGCTATGCCTTGACTCTGGTGGGGCATAGTACACAGCCACCGGTGTCAACCGAGTATAACCCACTAAACTCAACATAAAATAATAATAAGCGCAGAGCCCAAACGGTTAGGAGTTGAAAGTTGAAATTTGGTACACAGTTAGGGTATGTCACGAAAACGCACACTAAGAAGGGATTTTTCGAAATTCCCCCGGGGGAGAGAGACAGAATTAAGGTTTTGACAGTGGAAGTGTTAAGTAACAATGGAAGTATTAAGAGAAAGCGACGTGCAAGATTTACAGACGCAGATGCAGTTTTTTGCGAGAAATAGAACATTTTTTAACCCATCTGAAAATCCTCTAATTAGTCTGGAAACAGGGGACCTAATTCTTGTATTCTGTGAAAACGGGTGAGGTTGACTATAACGTAATGATTTTAATCTTCGCTATCGTTACTTTTGCCCTAGCAACGCCGGGCCTACCTGCTAGTTGGGTAGTAAAAATGGGTTTTGCTTAACGCGCGAAATTAATTGCGGTAAGTAGATGAAAATAATTAAAAGTATTTCACTTGTCAAAAAATAAATAATAGTACAGTCGACCCCCCTATAATACTGTTGATTATTCCGTTTTATATGAATTCCATGTTGTACGAGTCACTTACATTTTTCAAACACGTGAGCCGTTCACAGCCCGGCACACGTATTTGTAAAATTTAAGTGACTCGTAGAACATGGAATTCATATAAAACGGAATAATCAACAGTATTATAGGGGGGTCGACTGTAAACAATGGAAAAAGGTTCGTTCTATTTCCCGAGTCCCTTACAAGTCTCGACTGTTTTGAATACTGTACCAGTAAAATATGTATTAATAATTAATATTGAAGCGTCCGATACAACGGCGCGTACTGTACCTGATTACCGAACAGGTTGACTAAGAGAAAGCGACGCGCACAGTTTTTTTCCTTTTTTTGTCAAAAAAATATGCTGATAAAGAAGTAGAGAAGTTATTTTTTCAACCTTTACCAGAATTAATTCCACTAAAAATTGTGTAATTTCATATTACAAAAATACAAAAAAATTACCTTGGAATGGAAATATGATTTTTGAAAAGGGCGCATAAAATAGTAGCAGCCTGCAACGCTCATAACTTGAATTGGAAGGGATACTAAGATGTCATAATGTTTATACAAATATAAATACATTAGCGCTATTCTTAGGCTTGCCTCAGGCGCCAAAATTATTCGGAACGATCTTGCCTATAGATTTTTTTAACTCCCATTTTTTAATTGTAACCTCGCTAATCCGAGTAATCGTCCCCGTGCAATCAGTTCGGATTAGCGAGTGTACACTGTATATGTTACAAGTTGAATTGAATTATTTGATCTCTAAAGACGACATACGATATTTTATCAATTATTCAAATTTATAGTAGAGAAAAATTTACACAATGGATATCCATATAATTGTTACCGCTAAAGCTCGAAATCCGTTAATGTGTACATTACCTAGCTAATCTGCAGATTAACTAGGGTGATCCGTTAAAGCTGCGAAAATTGTTTAATTTCTTAAATTACCTAGGTAATTTGCAGAGTATCTAGGTAATCTGCACATTAACGGCTTCCGTATCGTTAAAGTTCAAAAGTTTGTTTCTTTCACTTCCTTTCCCCACTNTTTTTCAATTAAAACAAACGCAATAGGCAGATTACAAGTAGTACTTTAAAATATTGAATAAAGCGTGCTTATTTTCGTCGTTATGGTATTTTAATTACACATTTTTATGATTTAAATTGTTTAATAATTTATTCAGCTACTCAAAATTAGTAAGAATTGAGCGAAGCATGACTATCCTTTTAATATTCTGCCCAATTTGATATCCAAATGAAATATTGCATGCAAACTCTGCGAAAGTTTACGAGTCAAGGTAATAAATAGTAGCCTATACAACACACATTCTAAGAACAAAAATTAAAAACACTCGGGTTCATTGAGCTTAAGGAATTTGCTGGTTAAATGGAGGAGAAAAGTAAGATTCAACTAAGCAAGAAACAAATGTTTCCGGTGTTGGTGTAAAGAAAGCTCACGAAAAAATAACGTAGTCTACAACATATTAGAAATAAGAGTACAGATAAGTGAAGTAATTATATCTTAATAATAAATATAAAATTATAATGGTATATAGCTATATAACTTTTAAAATTCTATACTTAATAAAAAGTACGCGTTTTATATTGTTATGAACTGATTTAATGTGTGATACAAGACAGTTCTTTAAAGTTCTTACTACATTTAAACGATATTTTATGCAGATAATACTGATGATTATCTTAGAAATCGCTTGGCGGGTTTGAATGATGATAAATCAGCCAAAGAAAAAAAACTTGCATAAATATTCTTCGTGGGCTTTTTATTAGCTATTTGAATTTGTGGCATAACCGTGACTGTAAATTCAGACAAAAGTTTGATAGATGCGCATTATAAATTAATATAATGTATTCCGTGTATAAGCTATATATATGTAGCCTACGTGAATCTGTTTTAAGATGTTAAACATTTTAAAATTATAATTTTGATGTGGTAAACCTGTTTTACCAACTTTTATTGTGTTTAACTTTATACGTCTCGCCAAAGAATACACAAAAGCTATCTGGACTGTAACTTACACCTGTTATTTATTTACAATTTAAATACTTTAATATTAGTCTGTATATATTAAATTATAGCTTTTGATAAACAATCCATTTATTTTGTAAATAAATGTAAACATAATAGCCTATAGTCTACTTTTATCTAACGTATTTTACTATAGCGCAGTTAAAGAAAAGTTGGGAAAATTAATATCAATTTGTAAATTGAAAAGGATTAAGCCGAAATTTTAAATAAACGAAAGCTATATAATCCAGAAATTTTTATTTTTCACTGAAATATTTAAAGTGTTGCATGACAAAATGTGTTCCTTATTTTAATAAATTTAGTGATATAGCGGAATATTTGCTCCTTAAACCTATGTCGAAATGTTATTTGCTAATCCTCTTTTTAGTTAGAGTAGAACTGTAAATAAAAACAGGATTAGCAAATAACATTTATAAGAGATAATTAGATTAGTTAAATGACTTTATGTGTCTAATATCCGACATTCGCCACGAAGCAAAATACATTTCTATATGACCATTCAGTGGCATTAAAATATAAAATCGAATTTAATAGTTGCGTCATATAGTATAATACCGAATTGAGTGATAGTCAGAAAGAAATTCAACATTCTTGGGTCTGAGAATATAAAGTAACTAGCGAATAGCAGATAGATTTTCTTGAGACTTTTGTAAATCATGGAATAATTTTTCTGAACGGCTGTTTTCTACAGTAAAGTAGGCCTACAGTAGAAATAGTGGTGTAGAGAAAAGGCGACAAGATAAAACCGTTAGTTTGAATTGCTACTGGATGAAATGCATCAAATAAAATCTTATGAAAACTATTTTATTACAATTTAGAGCTATTCATATTATAAAAATACACTAAAAATATTAAACGAGAAAAAGCTGTTTTTTTTTTTTACCAATGGAGTAAGATAGAGCAGTGTTTCTCAAACTGTGTTCTGCGGAATATTAGTATTTTCTGCATGTGAACAATTTTGTGAAGAATCATAATTAATAATTGAAAAATAAACTATGCATTTTTGTAGCGTAAACTATTTTTGAATAGTAATGTTTATTGCTTTTTTGGTTGTTAATAAACTGGCTTAGATTGACCATTATTAGATCTGTTTGATTTAACAATCAAATAGATCTCGGAAAACTTCATTTTATCAGGTTTCGTCTAAGAGTATTCTTAGAGATAATGACATCTATGAAGAATATACTATTCACCCGCAATTAAGCTTAATATACGCGGATTGAAAAAACGATGAAGTGAACTTATATCGTGTTTCGTTCGGGCGGATGAAACAAAATAACCTTACGCTGACATCGTGCATTTTTACGCAGCGCTGATGTGCAATTAAGGCCTATGAAAAAAATTTTCTAGGCTAAGAGAAAACTTAGAAACCTACCCCTATAAATTAATGTTGTCTTTATTTATAAAATACATAATTTTGCTTTTTATTAGTACGCAACAAACATTCAAAGTATTTTATTTGTTTAAAAAAAAGCCAAATGGGACTTTACCCTAGGCTCTATACAAGTTCTCGACGGCCCTAGCTGTAATGCAGATTATGTTCTCAATTATTAGATTAGTTCCAGAGTAATGAGGAAAACTAGCAAGCACAACACGTAAAAACATTTGAACAAGTCAGTTCAGTTTTTTTATTATTATGGGTTTAGTGGGTTATACTCGGTTCACACCGGTGGCTGTGTACTATGCCAGACCAGAGTCAAGGCATAGCAACCAAAAGAAAACTAAAATTAAATAAGTGTGTCAGTGTCTTTTCAGGAATTTTCTAACAATATGGCATGTATTCAATATAGTGGCCTTCTGTAGTGTGATGTATGTATTTCTATTTAATTTTAATGTTCCCAGGCTTTTGTGTAGTGTGTGTGGTATCACACCTGTACAGGAGAGAACGAACAGGTACAATAACTACCCTATCCATCCTCCACAGATGCCTTATTTCCTGGGCAAGTTCTGTGTACTTGCTAATTTTTTCAGTGCATGTGTTTTGTACATTGTGAGTGTTTGGAATGGCTATGTCTATAATGTATGTGATTTTATTGTGTTTGTCAATGAGTGTGATGTCTGGTCTGTTGTGGTAAATTGTTTTATCTGTGATTATGGCTCTGTCGTAGTACATTTTGTGCGTGTTGTTTTCCAATACTGTCTGTGGAATATACTTGTAGTATGGTTCGTGGATGTCTACCAATTTGTGTTTCTTTGCAAGCTCTTGGTGTATTATATTTGCTACTTGATTGTGTCTATGTAAGTAATCTGTCTGTGCCAAGAGCTTGCACCCAGAAGTGATGTGTTGTATAGTTTCTGGCATGATGTGACATTTTCTGCATGTGTCATTTGTGAGTGTTGTATCTTTGAGTATGTGTTTTCTGTAGTTTTTAGTGTTTATGACCTGATCCTGTAAGGCAATCATGAATCCTTCCGTCTCCCCAAAGAGGCATCCCCGATCTAACCAGCTGTTTGACGCAGTTTTTGTCAACAAAATCCTGGGCCAGCTCATAAGGATGCCTGCCATGGAGTGCCTTTTGAGCCCACGATTGCTTATGGTGTCTATGCTTTTTATATGTCGTGTCAAGTCTGTATGGTGTGAGTATAAGTTTAATGGTGTGTTATTTGAGTCTGCTAGAGTTGCTGCTTTATGTAACTGTGATGTTTCTTGTTTCCTGTAGAAAAACTCTCGCAGTGACTATATTTGTTTGTAGTGAAGGTTAACTATGTCAATCAGGCCATGTCCGCCATCTTTACGTAGAAGGGTTAATCTTTCTGTGGCGGATTTAGGGTGATGTTGTTTATGCTTAGTAAGTGTTGTTCTTGTTTTCCTTTGGAGTTGCTCGAGATCTATGTGAGTCCAATGTATAACTCCAAAAGAGTATGTGAGTACTGGGATGACATATGTGTTTATTGCTTTAACTGTGTGTTTTGCATTTAGCTGTGTTCTGAGGATAGCATTTAACCTACTTTGGTATTCTTTAATTAATCTTTGCTTTATTTGTGTATGTTCTGTTAGTTTGGCCTGTTGGAATCCTAAATACTTGTAAAATTCGTCCTCTTCCATGGATTTAATAACGTCTCTATTTCCAAGTGCAAAATCTTCTTTCTTCAGGATTCCTTTTTTTATGTGAAGTGTTTTGCATTTGTCTAAGCCAAACTCCATTTGTATGTCCTTGGTGTATGAGTGTGTGATTTGTAGGAGTTGATGAAGTTGTTTTGTGTGGATGCATAAAGTTTTATGTCGTCCATGTACATGAGATGTGAGAGTGTAAACTGTGTTGTTTTTTCATGTCTGATATTGTAGCCGTATTGCGTGTTGTTTAACATGTTGGATAATGGGTTTAGGGCTAGGCAGAACCAGAGAGGACTCAAGGAATCTCCTTGAAAAATTCCTCGCCTAATGAATATCTCATTTGTTTGTATGGAAGTGTTACTAGCCCTGAGATGCAGTGTTGTTCTCCAGTGTGCATTGTGTTTTGGAAGAATGCAATGAGTGATGGATGTATTTTGTACATGTGTAGCAGCCAACTGTGTGGAACACTGTCGAACGCTTTTCTGTAGTCTATATATGCCATGTGTATGTTTCTGTGTTGTTTTTGTGCTTGCCGTAAAATAACTGAATCTATGAGTAACTGTTCTTTGCATCCTCTGTGATTTCTACGGCAACCTTTTTGTTGTTCTGTAAGAATGTCATGTTCTTCAACATGTTTGTATATTTTGTTTGCAATGCAGAATGTCAATAATTTGTAAAGTGTTGGAAGATATGTAATTGGTCTGTATTGTGTGGGGTCTGTGGTGTTGTTGTTTTTAGATTTCATGTAGGTGATGCCCTGAGTAAGAAATTTTGGCATATCTTGTGGATTGATGATGATGTGTGTTAGATGTTTAGCTAGTTCCTGGTGCAGTGATGTAAATTTTTTGTACCAGAAATTGTGAATGTTGTCTACACCAGGTGTCTTCCATGTTGTGTGTTCTGTTAACAACGTAGCAGATGTCGTGTACATTTATTTCAGCACAGGGCATAGTTGGTATGTTGTGCAATTTTCTGTTCTCCTCCTCGATCCAGCCTGCATCAGCATTGTGTGTAACAGCATTGGACCAAAGAGAAGACCAATAAGTTGTGAGTTCTTCTTCTGTTGGTGAGTCACTGCGCTGTGTATGTGTTTGCTTTAGTACTAATTTGTCTGTAGAAAAGTTTTTCATTGTTTGTGAATAATTTTGTTCATTGTTCTTTTCGTAGTGTACTGTACATGTTTTGTATCGTTTGAGTCTACGTGCTTCGGCTGCGAATTTTTGTTTTAGTGTATCGATGTATTCTGTAATGTGTGTGTTGTGATGTTCATGTTTTGTGTGTGTTGTGATGTTCATGTTTTGTGTGTGTTTTGATTTTCTTGAAAATGTTTTTGAGTTGTTTTTTTAACTTGGGCGTTATGTTGTTTTTAGTGTATTGTGTCAGCCTGCCTAATTGCTGTCTAATGTCATTTATTTGTGTTTCTATTTTTCTCTTCCAGGCAGGCTTGTGATAGAATTGTGTTTTGTGTGTATCTATCTGTGATTGTATTTTGAGAACATGGTGTGTTACTACTGTGACTGCCCCAGCATAAACTAATGCATGAATGTCTGAGAGTGTAGAAATTGAATGAATGTAGTTTGGTAGTAATGAGTGTTTACATAATTGAATGTTTTTTCTACTACCTTGACGTGTTGGTTTTTGGTATTCGTGATCTTTGTGTGGGATCTGTACCAGTATATTTAGTGAGTGTTTCCTGAAATATAAGTGAGAGCGTATTAACTAATTTTATGACTATGTTATCAGTGACAGATGAGGAAGTGCCTGTAGTATCATTAGTTGTAGTTGTTGTATGTGTGCTATTATCAATGCTTACTTTGCCCTGGAACTTATCAAACAACAGGTTGCTGATCAAATACATCAACAGAGAAACATTTAACATTATTAATGAAGATCACGTAACATATCGTGATCTTCATTAATAATGTTAAATGTTTCTCTGTTGATGTATTTGATCAGCAACCTGTTGTTTGATAAGTTTCAAGGCCTAATTTGGCACAAGGCAGGCAAGGCACTTGCCCGGGGCCCGTAATTAATTGCAGCCCGTAATAGGTTCTAAACGTGCCATTGTTTTATTAGTATTGCGAATTACTATATTATTAGCGCCATATTCAAGGGTTAATAATTAAGAATGACATTACCTACTGCTCCGACATCTAACAACATCACTGAAAATTAGGTAATGTTTGTATATGCGCATTAGATCTGTTCGGTGAAGTCCAGAATAAAACAGTGTTTGTTGAGAAAAATATAATGTTTATTGCTGCATAATTTTATTGTAGCCCCAAAAATACAACGTAAGTAAGATATTCAAATGTAAAAATAAAAACACTTTAATTTTAAATATTACAATTTTATTTATATTTGTAGTAATACAAAATTTGTAAAGGGGCCCGTAAATATCGTTTTGCCTAGGGCCCGCGAAGGTCTAAATTAGTCACTGATAAGGTCAAGTGTTGTTTGTGGGATAAGGTTGTTGTGTATAATTGTTCTGTTTTGATCAACAACCCTTTGTTCGGTGACAGTGAGGTGAGGATATTGTTGTGTGAATCTATGGTGTAGTAGCTGTCTGTATGCTGTCATGTTTGTTTCGAGTTTTGTGATTGCGTAATAAATACGGACGATAAACTCGTTCATTTCTGACATCCATTTCATCCGTTGGCGTGGTTTTCCAGCCTTTGTGGTCTGTGGATGCATTGCCACACTAACACCAAGGCTAGGTTGGTTCCTCACATCTGTTGAGAGCATTGCAGTAGCCATGTTGAGCCGGTGCTGCTTTCGCCACCAGTAACCCAGACTGTGGCCTATTTTTCGAACGTGAGCCTCTGCCTAACCGACGAATGCGGACCTTATTATTATTATTATTATCAGTATTTCGATATATTATAAAATAAATGATCATTGATTTATGGTTAAGAAAGAAATTTTTAAAAAAGTAAATATTTCTAGTAGTGCAATTACATCGATGAAAACAAATATAGTATAGTTACGATTGTTACGATTGTTCATCCTTTCTTCGAAGAAAGGATGAGCAATCGTAATCTTTTGTTTCCCGAAAATCCAGATTGGAAAACAATGAACCAACTAAAATAAGACTGTTGTTTGAATTTCGACTTTGATGACTTGCAAATAAAAATGTTCCTGATATATAGTACGTCGTATGTAATAAAGTATTAGCAAACATTTCTTTGGTTCCTGCTAAATTTTTCATAGATTTAGAAACCAGAAAGAATATACAGACCATGACTTTATTAACTATAGCATCCGAGAAGTGTGTGAAAGCAACGAAGTCTAAGAGGAATGTTGTAATAGCGACGATTGAGATAAAAAAAAAGATCTTATCTCGAAGTGTGAAAGTGGTACATGTGGCAATCTGGCGGCCGTGTTTGAGATGCAGAAGTCGAAGGCGTGCGACCAGTACATGCAATTTTTATTTTATTATACAGTACTGTATGTACTGTACAGTACATGTTTTATTTGATTTTTGTCTTTTAACTTATTATTAGGACATTTAATTCTGTAATTTTCACCTTAAATTATGCAAATTTGCTGTCTTAAGTTTATCGAAATGAGTTTTGTTTAGGTCTCCATAGTTAATTCGCTTTCCATTATTTCTAATGGGAAAAATTGATTTTCGGTTCAAACGACCTCTTGGAATGAATTAAATTCGAAGTATGAGGCACCACTGTATCTAACTATTTTATTTATATTTTATCAACATATATTTTGTTTTCTCGCGTTTAGATTAATCTATCTAACGCGAAATTTTGTGGGTGTGTGTGATTTTAATTTGGGTAATCCTTCTTTTCTAATCTTTCTCGCATTATCATTCCATCATCGCAAATCGCAATTAGTATATCTCAATGTTATTTGCATTCAAAATATAATTCTAGCTTCTTTATTGTATATAATTTCGTACACAACGTTTTTGTTGCTCTTCATTTACACTATTATTATTGAATAATACACAGACCACTGTGATTCATACGTCAGTTGCATTCCTAGAACGCGCGCTTAAACAAAAATTTTGCACAAATTAACACCAATTATTCCATAGAAATATATTAAAATTTCACGCAAATTAAGGCCAATTATTCCATTAAAATAAAATGCGTTCCTCTGAATTTTAATAAATTCTATGAAAAAATTACAGATAATTAAAAAATCTCTTATTTTAATTTAACTTAAATAAGAACAAATTATTATCTAGAATAATAACCTACGCTATATAATAGAAATAAAATATTTTTAAAAAAATTCAACTGAAATAATGTAGATCACACAAAAAAACATAGATAATCTCTGGAATCATTTGATTTTTTGTATTAGTGGTCAGTTTTGTAATTTTTTTTACCTGGGCTGTGTAATATAGTGAATTAATTTAATTTTACGCGTTTAATATCATTATTACTTAAAAGGACGTAGGCCTTCTGTTTCAACAATCGCATAAATCCTGATTGCACTAATGTATATATTAGAGATGAGCGAATATCACTTCTCGAATTTGAATATTAACCAGATCTGGAATATTCGAATACCTGGAATACTTAGTGAACTTATTTAGTTAATAATTTATTTAATATGTTTTATTTGATTTCAAAATAGTAATAAAGTAAAGTAAAAAACAAAAAAGCAATTTACCGAATTTTAAGAAGTGAAACTTCAAATCTTTGCGTTTTAAACTACCTTCTTTTTAGGTAGGCCTACTTTCAACTCAACCACAATAGATTAACTAATGATTGTTCTCATTCTCACCTACTGCAGATTTTAAGAAAACAAGAATTCGAAAACGTTCGGGATCTATTCTGCTTCTTTTCACAAATTAAATCACAGGTGCTGAAAAAGGTCTGTCTTTGCGCAATAGTGGATACAAGGGAATACACATACACACACACACAAAAAAAGAAAAATAATAATAATTAAAATAATTAAAATTTATTTGTTCGAACTTCAAAATGTTGTTTTTAAATATAATAAATATAAATATTACTTATAATGGCTCACATGGTTTATTGGACCATTCGCAATATAATTGTTGTGCATGTCTTAATAAAAGGTATTGATTAATTAGTCAAGCACTTTTAATTTTTGAATACTTTGTATATTTTGAGTACTAGAGTACATCGAAGCTATTCGTAGTATTCGAATTTATTTTTTATCAACGTAAAATTCGAGATCTCGTACCTCGGTACTTTCTGGTATTCAAGTATTCGCGGATAGTAGTCGCTCGTCTTCACAATACAAGATTAGACTAGAAAACCTTCCTGTTACTATCACTCAAACTCTTTAAGGCTGCGTTTATGCAGACTCGAGAAATAAAAGATGCGAGGTGAGTGAACACCAAGAGAATCAAAACAGGAGGTGAGAGAAAATCAAAGTCATACTCGCCTTGTTTTCCTTCTTGCGTTCGTGCAAAAGCGGGAAGGCAAAGTCACGAATTTTACATGAAATTTAAGGAAAAATAAATGAAATACTATTTTAACATTTTCTTCCTTTTATTTATAGCTTCCCTGTTTTTCTCCCATCTTATCGGACCATTTTCTTCACATGTTTCTTCACGTACCACAAATTACCGGCGTGCTTCATTGTCGCCATTTTGTTGTTGAGAGAGACTGCAGAACTATTGTGTTTGCGCAAACTCAGGGGAGGAGAGAAAAGTACCAGAGAAAGTTCAACAGATCGAACTTTCAAGGACGAGGGAAACGGAGTATCGCTCGAGAACTCCGTTTACTCTTCTGCATAAACTGAATGCGAATTCTGATACCAAAAGTTCACTTTTGTTAGTTTTTTTTTCCTCTTTTCGCATCTGCATAAACGCAGCCTTAGATTACAAAAAGTAATTCTATAAATCACAAAATGTGTTGTCATTTTTTAATTAACTTTCTTTTGTTGAATACAACGGATAATTTAACAAAACATACATATATTTTTATACAATTAAATTAAGATGCACCCCGCAAATATATGTATATATTAATTAATTTTGAATTGTCTTTCAAATAAAACAGATTTCTCATTCGTTGATCTAGAACAGGTTTCTCAAATGCGGTCATCTAGAAAGTTTCGTGCTGTCATCATACCAATTCTGCTCAACTTTTTAATACAGAAAGCCAATTTTGTTACTTTCACTTGGTATAATCGAAATATTTTCCATTTTGGACAGTTTTCGACTAAAATTCGTCTTGGTTAATAAAATTCTAAACGCAATGGAATGAAGATATTATTGCAAAAATTCTTATTAAATTGTTTCTAAAATAAAAAAAAAACCTAAAAAATTAGAGGACACGAAAACAATGTAACAAAAATCATTTTGGTTAAACGAAAACACCTTATGTCACTAGCGAGTATCAAACCTGGACCCTCTGGTAAAAGACGAATCTTCTTTTAGTCTTTTTAGCTGCCCAAGCTCCTAGTGCTTTGAAAATGAAAATTTCCATAGCCGCAAGTGCGGCCATTAAGAAAATATTCTGAAAATCATTGATCTAAAATTTATTAATGTTTTATACTTTTTCCCTAATTAATTCTAACAAATATCATTTAAATATACACACAGATGTGAGCTAGTTCCGCAGCTTATTCCTCCAAGTGCGAATCTGTGCTGTCACAATGACAATTCTTGTGTGCGTTCTTCACTACGTAAATTACTAGTAACTATATTTTTAATTAAAAAAACAAACAAGTAGATCTAATATTTATTATTTATTTTTGCACACTAGTAAACACTGCTTAATACTGTTTTTTTTTTTTTTTTTTTAATTTTCCACCCTGTGGAAAATTAGCACTAAAAGGGTCTTTTTAGCAAGGCCATATTGTTTTCAAATTTTCTTTATTTTAATTCTTTGAACAAGAAATTTTCTCGCATAGACGCGGACTAAGACGCACTTCATAAAAGTGCAGATTGGGCAGCTAAAAACACTAAAAGAAGATTCGTCTTTTACCAGAGGGTCCAGGTTTGATATTCGCTAGTGACATAAGGTGTTTTCGTTTAACCAAAATGATTTTTGTTACATTGTTTTCGTGTCCTCTAATTTTTCGGTTTTTTTTTTATTTTAGAAACAATTTGCGGAATCGTTTAACATCTTACAAGTTAGTCACAGAAAGTAATAGGTTGTTGATAACGCCGTTTAAGCGTTCTTTCAGAATCGATATAAACAGAAAATTACGACGTAAAATAGAATTGAACAACTGTATTTGGTTAGCTTAACGAAAATACACCTATACTGTTTGGGAATGAGGAGATTCGTCTTTTCCTCTCTGACTGAAAAGAATATTACCTAATAATCATAATCTTTTCAAACTCATAAATGAAACACAAAATGAAGATGACTAAATTTTTTACGTAAGCAAAGTTATGAGTGGTAATGGAAAATAAATGTCTGTATGTATGTATATATAGAAATTAAAGTTTATAAAACGAGTATTAATTTATAACAAAATTAACGTAGAAATCTTTACGCTTAGAGTTGCCATACGTCCGGTTTGGAACCCTTCGTCTTATGGAAATTTTTCTCGAAATGTCCCCAATTTGTTCTACAAAATACATTCCGATTTATATACAGTATATATATCAGCGGAGCCCGCAGACTATAAGAAAAGGGCAAAAGCTATAAAACTATAAAAAATGGGCACCGTACGTACTTCATTATTATGCAAGGAAATACCTGTATATATACTGTATATACAATATATACACATATCTTTTGATAAACACAGTTGGTTAATTCCTGATGCTACCGCATACATCAGAATCACGTTAATCAAATTCAGTGGTAACTGGATACTCTATCCGACAATCACCACCCGCTAGAACAAATTTTCTGTTAATAACAATTTTTTTTTAAAGTTTCATCAGTAAAAAATTTTCTGTGATAAAAATTAGTAACTAATTTAAAAATAAAATGAAACCTTAGAGCTCCCTTGGCGATTAAAAAAAGGGTAACCCGACGACAAAAGGTGGCACGTGCCCCAATGTACGGGCGCCCGTAATATATACTGTATATATATATTTTTTTAAAGTTAAATAATTGTAGGTTTTGTGAATGCATGTGTCAACTGTCCTCACAATCTCACATACGCACTTCTTTAGTAATACGGTTGTAAGCTTCTTACCTCTAATGATAGGTCTACATAATAACTATCAATACCAATTGGTGGAGATGTATGAGGCGTATCAAACTGTATTAGAGCGTTAGAAAATCGAGATTACATAAATAAAAGACTAATGCACGAATAAAATTAGTCTTTTATTGATGTGATTTTAATTTTCTAACGTTTCAATACAGTTTGATAAGCCTTGTATATCTCTACTAATTGGTAGTTTGAGATAATTATGTAAGCCTATAGTGATCTTTGACATCGTTATCTGTGGATGTCTTTAAAACTATCAATAGTTTCATACAATCATTGATTGATTCATCGTCGAAACTATAATCTACTTTTTTGTTTGTTTTTTTAATATAAAGATATTTATTTAATCATGTTCGTCGTGGATTCAGCCAGATCCACAATGAGTCAGCCGAGTTTTTTAAACAAAAACTTAGCTGAAATATGTAACATATAATAATAACAAATAATAAAAAATGGTCAATAATTTAATATAATTAATTTAATTAGAATTATCCACTTATTTTTCAGAGTAGTTACTACAAATCTAATGCAAGGTATCCATCAATTTTTTATCACAACGCTAACTCGATGTCCCGATTATGACAACAGGGCTGATGAGAGGAGGTTCGGGATAAAATTCCCCAGGTCCAGACATCATTCCACAATTTTTTTACCTAATATTATAATATAAAATACTTAACAATGACTATTCTTTACTTTGTAAAAAATTAATATATTCATTTAAAATCAAATAATTTATTTACTTCAGGCTCATATAATTTTTCCTCATTCGGGTCCAACGCATCTTTCGACGTTCCTGATGGAAACATATTTAGTTTTTTTTTTTTTTTTAATTTATTTACTGTTGAATTATAGATACTGAGTTCAAAAATATATTTATTTTTACAACATAACCAAGCAAATAACGATGCACTATTAAGAAATTTTTAATTTTGTTTAACTCAATAAAAATCATATTTAAGAAATTCGAATTTCAAAATTCAGCTATTACTTCATAATACTCATAGCTTGCGATTATTCTTTACATTCTTGCGTAAATAAAGGAGGAAAAAGTTTATTACAGTTCAAGTTTCGCAAAACTTGAATTTTGATTAAAATGTTCAGATCATTTTTTCCTTCATAAAGCAGAAAGTTTTCATATTTACTGCAAATTATGGAAGAAACGAAATGAATGTACTTAAAATAATCACGATGCAATGATTTTTAAATTTTCTGATTGTTATAGTTTAATAATAATAAATAAAATATAAATATAATGTGTTTACTACTCAAGATGTCCGTTTACCAATGTCCGAGTGATAAAACCACTGACCACTGGTAGTTAGTCGTAGGTTCGCGCCTCACCAATGGATACATCGGGTCTCGCCCCCCAGCATCCAGCTATTTCATTATTAGCCTAGTAGAACCCATAATGGTCTTGCTAAAAGAAAGGCCATCAGAACAGCGAGTGTTAAAAAACCTTATGACTTACCATGAGTTTTTTTTTTAATNTTTAATTATGAATTTTTAAAATTTATATATTTAAGTTAAAATTTAATTTTAAATGCAACTTCTGTTAAAAGTATAGCTGTTGATGTTTTATTAACGGCAACCAAAGTGTTTATTTAAATCTAAACAGTATCGAGTTGCCGAACTTTGTAATTTCTAACCATTATAACTTGTTCCAAGAAACATGTTATTATGTATTACATGGTATCAATTATATTGTTTATACTTAAGTAAAATTATTATCAAACAACACAAGAAAGAGAAAGATTTGCTGTCATCAGATTCACCAAGTTATGTTAATTAAACTTGATACAGAAAATATCAAGAATAATCCATAATAAATATTTGTCTTTTTTCAATGAAAAAAGCAGATAAATAATTAATAAAAATGTATATCTGAAATTATTATCTGACTGGAATTAAGTCATAATTAAATATCATGCGAAATAGTGATGTACTGTACAGTACAAAAACAATTACTATTGAACAATATACTGTACAAGTATCTGTATTCGTACGCTCAATACCTTTTTCATTTTTTATTTTATTTTATATTTTACTCTTTCCACCCTTGTGATCGTTAAGACGATTTTTTAATCATACTATGATGGATTCGATCAGACTCATAATGGAGCGCGGTCGGGTGGCGAAGGTTGTGTCTGGAAATATTTGGTACAGATCATCGATGATAATTTTCTTGGGTTGCTCCTCCGGATGTGATATCAATCTTCCGGAGCGGTAGGCTGATGCTTTAACCACCTTGGCCGAAGGCCGGGTGGCTGAGCTGTTAACGTGGCAACCTACCGTTTTGGAGGCCCGGAATCGAATTCGTGCGAATCGAAAAACCTCAGGAATTTTACGGGGGTTAATCTATTGGTATGTTGGGTCCCGTCTCATCACACGACCGCTCCATTGTGGACCTGCCAAACCCATATTGGGCTTACTAAAAAAAAACGAACTTTTTTAGTGACCACAGGGAGGAAAGAGTTAAAAAAATCCACCATGACCATTCGGCCGTCGATAATAATCACATTTTCCCAACATTACTTATTCGACGTTTCGGATCAAAATTTGATTTTTAATTTTTGATACTTTTCTTAATTAATTTAAAAACTACTAAATTTGATAAGAGCTCTTTAGTTCAAAACAATTGTTAAATTTGTAAATAATTTTTTGTTAAATAAAATAAACAAGATTTGTAAATTTCAATAAAATATTGTAATTATCTATTACATTTTAAATTATTAAAGTAATAATTTCAAGTTTCTATCAGTCCTAATTTTTCCCGAAATTATCCCATTGGCGTAGCCAGAGTTTTGTTATGGGAGTCCTAGTAGAGGCCAACCTGACACAAAATTGAATTATTTCAAATTATTGTTCGTTAAAATGAAATTTCCATAAAAATCAACAATAACTTAACACATAAAATATGAAACTTTCTTTAATCATACGTTCTCGTAACATTAATATCAAACTCTAGCAATGCCTTAAACAAAAATTAACCAATCAATTATTTTTTTTAAACCATTCTTTAATATAGTTCACCGTCTTTAATCTAGATATAGACCAGGGTGGCCAACAATTTTTTCCTCCGGGCCGAATTGGAAAGAAAACTTTTTCACTGCCCGAACCAGAGGCGACCCTAGCAAGATTTTCAGGTGATGCGCGATCTTATTTTGGCGTCACCCTGTAGAGAGACTAGACTGTATATAGAGATTACAGATACACTTTTCTTCACATCGGACATAGAGAACCATTGACTTTTTTTTAGGGATCAGAATTTCTCAACTCTCCTATACCTTCACATTGTGAGGATGTAAAGAATTATCGCGGATCCATTCAAGCAATTATTTGAAGTCCAATATTCAGAGATTAATTGCGATCCGCGGTACACTACACCCAATTAAATTAACTTCAACTTTTTATTTCTTTTTGCAAATCGGCTCAACACTTTTTCGGCTGTAATTTTCTGGGGAGGGCACCAGGTTAACTGGGGGGCCGTGCCCACCCATGCCCCTTCCTGGCTACGCCCATGCATATTTCAGATTTTCTACATTAGATACTGAGATATATTTTACGCTGTTAACTGTTTACTACATCTACACCGATTTAAATTTTACTGAGTTTTCGAAAAAACAAGCGAAGAATAATTTTGAAAAGTAGTAATCAATATTGTATTCTCCTGACTGTCGAACATAAAAGTAACAAACAGTTATTATTCAAACATCTAGCTGTCAAAAGATTAAATATTGTATATATTTTATCGTATACAGGGCCTAATTTGGCACAAGGCAGGCAAGGCACTTGCCCGGGGCCCGTAATTAATTGCGGCCCGTAATAGGTTCTAAACGTGCCATTGTTTTATTAGTATTGCGAATTACTATATTATTAGCGCCATATTCAAGGATTAATAATTAAGAATGACATTACCTACTGCTCCGACATCTAACAACATCACTGAAAATTAGATGTTTGTTTATGAGCATTAGATCTGTTCGGTGAAGTTCAGAATAAAGTAGTGTTTGTTGAGAAAAATATAATGTTTATTGCTGCATAGTTTTATTGTAGCCCCAAAAATACAATATAAGTAAGATATTCAAATGTAAAAATAAAAATACTTTAATTTTAAATATTACAATTTTATTTATATTTGTAGTAATACAAAATTTGTAANATTGTATATATATACAATCAGTGACTAATTATCTATATACAATCAGTGACTAATTATCATATATATATATAATTTATTACGTAATTAGATCGGTAATTACGAACAGTAACGATACCGGTATATTTCTCTTTACTTATAAAACTATATTTAATATAATAAATATTTATTATATTTACATTTATAAATATAAATATCATATAAACGTATGAACATTTGTAATTTTCCTTGATCTAGTCTTCAATATTTTATTTTGGATCGTTTGTGATCATGCATTGTATATTTCAAAACTGATATAATTATTTTGCATACCTAGACGGGCGGATCTACATAGGAACCAATAGGGCTTAAGAGCCCTCAAGTGTCAAGGGCTCACAAAAATTGAATTATTATCAGAAATTTTTAATACTTTTTCATTAACAGTGAGCACTTATCGTATAATAAAAAATAGTTAATATTAATATAATAATAATAATTTATAGTATTATTTGTATTAACAAAAATGGAGCACCGCTGGACTTCAATAAGCCCCGAAAAATCTAGATCCGCTCCTGTGTGCAGAGCAAAAGGTTAACAAATTATTAGGAATGACAAATTAAAACTTTTTAGTAGTGTTTTTATTTATGTAAAATTTCAGGAAAATCAACTCCTTAGTGTCCCAAATCTCCATAGGCCCTTATCTTTTATTTCATTGGCGTCGATTCGTATGGGATAGAGAGGACATCCCATCAATGTTTTTATATTAGGAAATTGTTTCCTCCAAACGTACATTTATATTATACCACACTACAAAAATTGAAAGTATAAACGAGTACTGTAGAGAAATTTTTCTTATTCATTATCATTAGCTCGTCCCCCGACATTTCATTCAGTGCTACCGTTCGGGTGGGCACAGATCATCGATGATAATTTTCTTGGGTTGCTCCTCCGGATGTGATATCAATCTTCCGGAGCGGTAGGCTGATGCTTTAACCACCTTGGCCGAAGGCCGGGTGGCTGAGCTGTTAACGTGGCAACCTACCGTTTTGGAGGCCCGGAATCGAATTCGTGCGAATCGAAAAACCTCAGGAATTTTACGGGGGTTAATCTATTGGTATGTTGGGTCCCGTCTCATCACACGACCGCTCCATTGTGGACCTGCCAAACCCATATTGGGCTTACTAAAAAAAAACGAACTTTTTTAGTGACCACAGGGAGGAAAGAGTTAAAAAAATCCACCATGACCATTCGGCCGTCGATAATAATCACATTTTCCCAACATTACTTATTCGACGTTTCGGATCAAAATTTGATTTTTAATTTTTGATACTTTTCTTAATTAATTTAAAAACTACTAAATTTGATAAGAGCTCTTTAGTTCAAAACAATTGTTAAATTTGTAAATAATTTTTTGTTAAATAAAATAAACAAGATTTGTAAATTTCAATAAAATATTGTAATTATCTATTACATTTTAAATTATTAAAGTAATAATTTCAAGTTTCTATCAGTCCTAATTTTTCCCGAAATTATCCCATTGGCGTAGCCAGAGTTTTGTTATGGGAGTCCTAGTAGAGGCCAACCTGACACAAAATTGAATTATTTCAAATTATTGTTCGTTAAAATGAAATTTCCATAAAAATCAACAATAACTTAACACATAAAATATGAAACTTTCTTTAATCATACGTTCTCGTAACATTAATATCAAACTCTAGCAATGCCTTAAACAAAAATTAACCAATCAATTATTTTTTTTAAACCATTCTTTAATATAGTTCACCGTCTTTAATCTAGATATAGACCAGGGTGGCCAACAATTTTTTCCTCCGGGCCGAATTGGAAAGAAAACTTTTTCACTGCCCGAACCAGAGGCGACCCTAGCAAGATTTTCAGGTGATGCGCGATCTTATTTTGGCGTCACCCTGTAGAGAGACTAGACTGTATATAGAGATTACAGATACACTTTTCTTCACATCGGACATAGAGAACCATTGACTTTTTTTTAGGGATCAGAATTTCTCAACTCTCCTATACCTTCACATTGTGAGGATGTAAAGAATTATCGCGGATCCATTCAAGCAATTATTTGAAGTCCAATATTCAGAGATTAATTGCGATCCGCGGTACACTACACCCAATTAAATTAACTTCAACTTTTTATTTCTTTTTGCAAATCGGCTCAACACTTTTTCGGCTGTAATTTTCTGGGGAGGGCACCAGGTTAACTGGGGGGCCGTGCCCACCCATGCCCCTTCCTGGCTACGCCCATGCATATTTCAGATTTTCTACATTAGATACTGAGATATATTTTACGCTGTTAACTGTTTACTACATCTACACCGATTTAAATTTTACTGAGTTTTCGAAAAAACAAGCGAAGAATAATTTTGAAAAGTAGTAATCAATATTGTATTCTCCTGACTGTCGAACATAAAAGTAACAAACAGTTATTATTCAAACATCTAGCTGTCAAAAGATTAAATATTGTATATATTTTATCGTATACAGGGCCTAATTTGGCACAAGGCAGGCAAGGCACTTGCCCGGGGCCCGTAATTAATTGGTGCCCGTAATAGGTTCTAAACGTGCCATTGTTTTATTAGTATTGCGAATTACTATATTATTAGCGCCATATTCAAGGATTAATAATTAAGAATGACATTACCTACTGCTCCGACATCTAACAACATCACTGAAAATTAGATGTTTGTATATGAGCATTAGATCTGTTCGGTGAAGTTCAGAATAAAGTAGTGTTTGTTGAGAAAAATATAATGTTTATTGCTGCATAGTTTTATTGTAGCCCCAAAAATACAATATAAGTAAGATATTCAAATGTAAAAATAAAAATACTTTAATTTTAAATATTACAATTTTATTTATATTTGTAGTAATACAAAATTTATAAAGAGGCCCGTAAATATTATTTTGCCTAGGGCCCGCGAAGGTCTAAATTAGGTCCTGTGTTGAAGAACCCTCAGCTGCAATTAGGCCTTGATTTTGAAGGATGCTTTCATAGTATGTAAATTTTGTAATAATGTCATGCAGTGATTCTTCTGCAGAACAAATTTCTATGCTATCGATATTAGCACAAGATATCAAAGCCATCTTTTCATTTTTTAGCAAATGAAGACACAATTATATATACATTTAGGTTGAACAATGACTTTGTTGCCAGAGTAAATATATACTGTACATAAAAATACAGAAAATGTTTTGTTTTTAAATAAATATTGTTAGGAAGCATTTGGTAATTGCTTTTGACATTGACTTGTTACTTGAAATAAATGGATTTTATTGCATATTTGTAATTTTCTAAACATAAATCAGTTTTTATCTCTGACAATATTATAAATTTAAAAATATCAAGAAAATTATAATTTTGTATAAAAAAAAGTTAATACCACTGAGATTTGAAACACAAACCTCATGATTATGAAACTGGCATGCCATCAAGCCACTATACAAATGGCAGAAATTCTAAAGGTTTTAAGTGATTTGCAATTTTCAATCTGAATTTTCTCCTTTAATTTTGAATATTGCACCTTACTGCTTGGCATGTGTCAGTTGTTGGGGATGCACTATAACCTCACCGAGTTTGGTCAAAATTGATGACCCCAATGTTGTGCCATCCCCTCATTAAATTGCAAAAGCACTTCTCTTTGTAAACATAATGAAAAAATATGCAAGATACAATTGTATTAATCAAGTGAACTAAACTAACTAATTGGAGAAATTGACAAATTCATTTTGAAATTATAGTTGCTTGTAAAAATTGTCACTAGCTTCAAGATCAGTAATAGCATGATGTTATTATTAATACATTAAAAATATATATATATATATATAAAGTGGATTAAGATGGCAGTGTTAAGCTTTTTTATTTAAATAAAGTCAAAATACTGGCAGGATAAATTTTACTCATTCATTTTGATAAGTTTAACTGTTACACTGAAGCTTGCAATATTCACAAAACTTTCATCATAATTTAATTCAAAAGTTTGCTGTGAAAATGTTGCAAATTGCCTCTTCTCACAGTGTTTNTTTACATATTATTAAATATAAGTTAAATTTATATTTTAGGAAAATACGACAAATAATTAATAAATAATTGTTTAAAATAAATTAAAAAGCAAATAATTTAATAAACAATAATTCTTTTCATTAAAATCTGAAGTTGAATTTAAAAAAAAGAAAAAAGAAAAAAAAAAAAAAAACAAAAAAAAAAGTTTGACAGATGGCGTAATTGTTTTATTTTCAGATCAGAGTTAGAAGAAAACATGGCGATAAGCGACGAGAAATGGGAGGATTTACCAACTTATAATGAAGTTGTATTGGGGATGTATAAATTTTGTATAAAAAATATCGAAGATATAAATAGGTATAATTACAGTTTCCCGAAAACGACTATCGAAGATGCCTTAAAATATTTCCGTATTGATTTGTATGATATTTTCCTTATTATCTTCATGGCATTGATGTTCACCGCAATTCGTCATATTTTTACGAAATGGATTTTTAAAGTAAGTAATATTCATTTAATTGATGTTTAAGTTAAGAGATAAAAAGTCTATTTTTTCGTTGTTTTTCAATTGATTTTCATAACATTATTAAGGTATTTAATGATGATTAATAATGATTATTACTTCAAAATATGCGTAATTAATGCGTATACTTTGTATATGTATTAAAAACAAACTATGATTTATATATATAAATTTACAGTTAATTATAACGGTAGGTAAATGATATGTTTACTTTAATAATTTTGGAGGTCATGGTCACACAGCATTAATAGAATTTAATAGAATAATAATTGTAAATAGAGATTTCAATACTGCATTTGATGGTCATAAATCTATACTTTTTGATAATTTTGGAATGAATAATTCTCCATTTGTATTAAGTACTTCTGTTTTTAATGTAATATATATTTAAAGTATTTAAAATGTTACATATTTAATTTGCATTAATAAAAAAGAACATGTCAAAACTTTTTTAGTTGTGTAATTTGTAATTTTATCATTTCATTTAATGTAAATTATAAAATTGTCAGTTTTTCAAAAATGCATATTTATTCACGTCTTTAATATTTTTTAAATTTTCTATAGTAGGAATTGTGTGACAGTTATTTGACATTTTACATGCATTATCAATTATCATCAATTTACAGGTTTATACTTCTCTTCTAAAGTTCTTTTCAGAGTATCTTAAAATTTAATATTTTCAAAAAAAATATTTTGTTTAGTTGAATACATTTACATCATTCCTGCTTTGTATAATTCTAATAATTATCTTGTTCAACTATGTTGTATTCAAAAAGAATAAAATGTATTTGAATAAAATATGCATATTGGTAGAACTAATATTTATATTTCATAACTTTAATCCAGTGTTTCTCAACGGGGGGCGATATTGCCTCCATGTTGAGGGGGCGATTAGTAACAATTTATATTTTTGGGAGCAAAAAACAATTTTCTGGGCGATATAGTAAAACATTATATTAAGAATAATTAGATATTTTATTCGTTATATCGTACAATAATTAAACAAATAACATTATACTAGTCACTAGTCTATTCAATGCAGTGTGAATTTGGCGTTAGCCTTGTCCCTCGTCATCAAAATTTTGTAGTGGAGAGGGCGATACTACGTAATGGTTTTATTGAAGGGGGCGATGATTCGTTAGAGGCTGAGAAACACTGCTTTAATCCATCAGTGAAAGAGTAGACATGAGTCAGCCTGTCTACATCGGGATGGAAGGAGACATGGGGCTATTCTCTTGGGAGTTGATTCGTGGATCTGATCTCTGTTGTTTTAATTTTTATATTTTGAAAACGTTTTTACACATCTATCATAATTTTATTACTATTAATTCTAATGTTAGTCACGTGCCTCCTTTGATTCCTTTCATCTGACATACTCTTCCAGCTTAGTCTGACTCACATCTACTCTTTCACTGTGCAGACTAATGTATTTAAACTCATAAGCTTGAAAAAGTTTTATTAAAAAGGAATGAAGATACTTGTATTTTTTTTTATTTAAATAGTTTTGTGTATAAAATTATTTATTCTCCATTTTAAATAACATTCAGGTACCCATTTTGAAATACGAATTAGTTATTAATTCACATGAAAAGCATATATTTAATTATCAAAAAATTTTAAAAATGATGAAAATCAAAATAATTTAAAAGGTTTGTTTTTAATTTTGTGTTGAGTTGTAAAAACCTTTTTTGTTTATTTTTGAAGTTAGTCACTTTAATAATTTCATTACATTTGATAAAAGTAAAATATACATAAATTTTATTTATAAATAATTTTTGCTGTGTATCAGTTTTTATTCAAATGCTGTATTAAATAAAAGAGAAGCAATTTTATACTGTTTTTAATACTGTTTACAATTTTATAACTAGTTTTTGACTTTTGTTTAGCTTATTAATAGTCATCTTCATCTTTGAATAGCAGTAAGAAAATTGTCAGTGTGAGGACAAAGTTTTTATTACATATATTAAATGTATTAATTAATACATTAATATAATTTATAATATATTTTATTAATATAATTTAATGTATTAATTGCATATACTACTTATACAGTACATGCAATTACAATGTAGCCTAATTATGATGTCTATTATTGTTAGTTTTTGATTATCGTGACAATGTACATGATAATTTTAAACTCTTGTATACAGTAAATCTTTAAATAATTTTTATAATTTAATTAATTACTGTAAAACTTACCATTAATAAACCAATGAAATATGTCGAGTTATCAAACTTGGTGTATAATATGCTGTTTATTCATGTTTACACTTAACGCTTTCAAACTTCCCATAACATAACATCACAATAAGAAAACTATAAGGATATGAAAACAAAATTACTCAAAATGCAAGAACATATCAAAACATTTATTTAGCATCCTTTAGTAGACCTCTATATGTGAACATTTGTAGCACAAATAAGATAAAGCCTGTATTCAATTTCTTGCCAAGTTCTTTCCATTATGTTCATTGTCACTGTATCAATCACATTATGGATGCAAGTTTTTAATGTAGGGATGTCATCCACTTTAATCACATGCTTTCACATATGTGAAGTATGTGATTAAAGTGGATCCCTATATTACCCTATAAAAAAGAAATCCAGTGAGGTAATATCTAGGAACATAATGACCCAGAAAATGGGTCTGTTGCATCTGTTACGGTGATTAGGAAATTTGTTATTTAGAAACTTTCAAACATCCATAGTCCAATGGGAAGCTCCATCCTGCTGAAAGATGATGCTGGGTTGCAAGTCAAATATATGAGGATACAAGAAGAGTTCCAACATATCAAGATACATTTTACCATTATTGGTTTTTCAGCAGAGAACAGTCCAATTAACATGTCTTTCATTAGCCCATAGCCTGAAATTGAATGTTTAGTATCTTGAACATGTTTAATAATAGGATGCAGATTTTGCAAGCCTCAAATCTGAACATATGGGGATTGGATGTTCCTGAAAGATGAAATGTAGTCTCATCTGAGAATAAAATTTTTTCAAGAAAGTCAGCATTTGTCAGCATTTATGTTAATACAAGGCAGCATCTCCATAACATATTCTTGTCAACTTTGCCTGTTGTCTGGCTTCAGTTCTGGTGAAAACTGAAATTTGTAAGGATACAAAGCATTTTGTTACTACACAATGTAATGCTGATCGTAACACATTAAATTGGGACTCGCACATACTTCTCAGAAACCCTTCTCAAATCACCTCACTTTTTTTGGAAATACTATGACGTGTGCCTCCACACTGTTTAAGCTAGTGTTTCTCAACCTGTAATGAATCGTTGCCCTTTCAATAAAACCATTACGTAGTATCACCCCTTCACTTCAAAAAACTCTGATGCCAATCAAGCTTCAAAATTACGATGCCAAGACTAATGCCAAATTTGTATTGCATTGAATAGACTAGTGACTAGTATAATGTTATTTGTTTAATTATTGTACGATATAACAAATAAAATGTCCTAATTATTCTTAATATAATGTTTTTACTATATCGCGCAGAAAATTGCTTTTTGCCCCCAAAATATAAATTTTTACTAATCGCCTCCCCAACATGGAAAAATGCCCACATGGGGTGATATCGCCCCTGTTGAGAAACACTGGTTTAAACCATCTGTCAATATGGTGTATAAACATGTTCCAGCTGAAAAATAAACCTGCTAATAGCTGCTGTTGAATAATGTTCTGCAAACTACTTTCTGCTGATTGTATTTTAATCACATTGATTCATTATATTGAACAAATATAGTCTAACTGCATTATTAATTAATAAACTCCACCATACCTTTAAAATGCAGCCTATTTTAAACTGGTTTAAAATAGACTGCGTTTTAAAGGTATAGTGGAGTTTATTAAATATAGTCTAAATTTATTCATAACTTTCAGCAAATACATATGGTGATTCCTGTGACAAATGTTTATAGTATTATTAAATGATCTGCCAGATTTTTAAAAAATATATATAATCTGATACATTACAAAAATCTATGTTGTTATACACAGTAAACAACTACCTGATATTCATGTTGCCAAATGATCTGCTGGATTGTCTATTGGCTATATTATTATTAATAACTATTAATAATAATAATAATAATAATAATAATCAAATCAGTTTGGCTGGAGGTAGGCAGTTAATCTNGTAGATAATTTCGTTTTATATGAATTCCACGTTGCACGAGTCATTTAGATTTTACAAATACGTGTGCCGGGGTGTGAACGGCTCACGTATTTGTAAAATCTAAATGACTCGTACAACGTGGAATTCATATAAAACGGAATTATCTACAGTGTTATAGGGGGGTCTACTATACTGTACAAATGCTTTAATAATGGGAGTCGACGATTCGAGGGGGGAAAAAGGTTTGTTCATTTAATATTAAATACTACTCTTGGATTTTAAGTATTTATTTAAAGCGTACGTATTTAAATGACGACGGTTCTCACAGTGCGGTTCCACCCCTTTTAAAAAGAACTATCAGAGCGTAAATCGCGCACAAAAGGTGTTATAATCAGTCGTTGTTACTTGACCTATTTGAAAAAAAGGAGCCTACTCTCGGTTATTCGCTCGATTTTCCGTCATCAAATTCTTCGAGACGGTTTATAATGAGAATATATATTAAAAAAAAGGTATTTATAAAGTTTTAATAACGTTTATTTATCGTATAAAAACATTTACAAAAATATTATTGGCTAATCGGGTGGAAGAAAAAAGGGTGTTATTAAAAAATGGCACAACGAGACAATTGCAGTTGTTCGCGAATTCGGATAAATCGATAATTAAACTGTTGTTATAACTATTAATAATAATAATAATAATAATAATAATCAAATCAGTTTGGCTGGAGGTAGGCAGTTAATCTGTCATCTTCTGACAGTGGCATAGCGTAGTGGGGACGGCAGGGGCGGCTTGCCCCGTGCGGCACTTTTAGGGGAGGCAAAATTTCACAATAAATAATAATAATATCTTGTAAAAATTTGAACCATTTCATTTCATATTTTTGTTGCACCTATGATTCAGACCGATTTGAAATGAGCATGGAATTTTTCATTACTTATTCTGTGATGAAACTGAATTTTAGTCTTAAATTGAGATATTTAAATAAGGGGATGGTGAAATATTCCTCCGCCCCAGGCGGCTGACACCCATGCTACACCACTGTCTCCTGATATACGGTAATAACTATCATTATTAAATTTATCTGCGCAGATAAGAAGAGGTATAAATTTTTTCCAAAGGTTTTAGCTTATATCTGTCCTATAAGACGACCCCCAAACTATCAGCCTATGAATTTAGTTTAGATAAGTGATCATCATCTGGATAATAACATTGTATAGCATATACGGAATTACAGTCGACCCCCCCTATAACACGGCGAAATAATTGCGACAGTATTCTTACAAACATGCTAAAAAAACTTGTATAATTCGGTAAAATGTCATCGCCGACTTGTGTTGCGACAGGATTGGTCAAATTTAGACCAATAGCGTATATTGCACAAACCATTGAGTTTAAACGAGCAGTGGACCTACTAAAAAACCATTTATTATTTAACGTCCATAAAAATTATATTTATATTAATGATGTCTTCAAAGTTCAGCGAATTTTTTGCAAAAAAATAATTTATCAGGAAGCATGCGATCACCATTTGATGACAAGCTCCATGATGAAAACAAGCTTAAGCAATGGCGTGGTCGAACGGTGCACACTTGGTAAGTAATCCTACAATTTTTGTTTATAGCATAGTTTATATGGATTATTCCCAAAAAATTATACGTGTTTTGGAAATGTTGAGTCGAATTAGTCTAGAATCGATTAATTTTATGGGAGAAACCTTTCAAACAGCTGTAGTCTGCAAACTGCATACGTGCCGGGCTGTGATTGGCTGGACTTGTAGAAAATGGATTCATAAAAACCGGAACGTATCTACTGTGTTATAGGAGAGGGTCAACTGTATTTTTTTGAAAGAAATTCAAATTTTATTTTCTTGCATCTGGCAGCACTGATTGTTGCAAACATTCATACTGATTTGGGCATTAGGGTAATGACTTTGACTATTCACAAAAAACATCATATGGGCTATTCTATTTTGTGGACATACTCTACTTTCTACTAGTAAATAATTAATTACAGTTTTTCTGTTTTTTTATAATAATTTTAATTTTATATAAATTTCAATCTAATTAATTTTTTTTGTATCTGTCCTATAAGATAACCCTGGATTTTTGGGGGTCTTTTTTTATGATTCAAATATCATCTTATCTGTGCAGATATATGGTAACTTAGTTATTAGTTAGTTATTAGCCTTAATATAGTCTAGTAGATACTTCATAGATCATTTGGCAATATGTTCATGATAGAATTCAGGGGCAGATCCAGGGGAGTGGAGGATGCGTATGCACTCCCTAAAATTCTAAGTAGAAAGAATTTTCCTTAATACAACTACAAAGCTAGATTTACAATTATGGTATGCAAAAATGTAAGTACCAGTTTCAGTCCTACAGTACATTGCAAACTGCCTTATTTCCCCAGTGGTGATACTCCACACTTGCAAATTCCCTGCTGGAATAATTGTTAACTATTCTTAACGACACTTGTCTTATTGCCTAATGGTGTGTGAACACAGGCTAATTGATAGCCTGGCCAACTCATCAGTGATGACAGACTTCCAATCAATCATTAGCCCCATAAAAATGCAACTTGCCACAATTTAACTGCTATGATTTAACCAAAGTTTGGCCCTTTCAAATGACAACAAGTTATTGCTCTTGTCTGAAATAAAAGTGTCAACAAAATATAAAAAGAAGTTATTGCTTTATATTTAATTGAGAAAGACAATTTTGCTTTTCTGTGACATGGTTTATCTAATAAAATAATTTGTGTATTTGCAAATAAAGTAGAGGTGAATAGTTCTTGGTAGAGTTCCAAGGAAACTGTTCCAGACTTACTTGTTAGTATGAAACTTTTCCTAGTAGTTCAGAGTTTCCAGACAGTTCCAATAGGAACTACTAATGAGTTACAATTTTCATGATGAACTCAGGATATTTTCTTCCAATTAGACTCAAAAATTAAATATTTTTGTAAATAGCCTGAACTTCTAATTTTTGAAGAATTCTATTTGGTACTAATGAGTTCTTTATTTTGTACTTTTATGATCACAACTTTTCACAGAATATTGAACTCTATCTGGATTTGAACTTGAACCAAATGAAAATGTTTGCATTTTTAGAAATAATCAAGTTAATTTTGGTTATTTTAAATTTATAAAGATATATTAATGTAAATTTTAAAATTATTACAGTGGGTGATTGGTTAACAAACAGTTCGGATAGCAAACAAATCGGATAACAAACTCTTTACTGAACAAACATAAAAAGAAGCGACGGAAATAACGAATACCAATTGATTTTCCTTTGTCTTCAGGTAACAATTCAAAACCTTTCGGAGTGTGGGAGACATCAACATCGACACTCAACCCGATACCAATCAGATAGTATTCGTTCTTTGAATTTTGTAACTCTCCCTTGTAATTCCAGCTTTTTGTTTAAAATATTTGTCAGAAAGGTATAATGTTTGAGACTGTTGGATGGGCACTTAAGTTCTGCGTCGGGGTTTATTTACAAAAGGTGAAAGTTTAACTGTTCCATTGGATATTAGTTAATGTTTTAATACCAAATTTCAAATTTCATCCGGGCCTTGCATTTAAATAATTTTTTTGGGCTAGTTTATTTCTGTTCTCTGAATTTTTGGAAGGGCTTTTCTGAACTTTTTATTTAAAAAAGAAACTGATAATATTATGGAGCCTGAAAAGAGGAATGTCAAGAACTGTGCTCACTGTAGAAACCAAGTAAAGGAAGCTATACACGATGGGTTAATCCTTTGAGGCTGCCTGGCCTTGA
>NW_019386380.1:71902-74793 GCF_000671375.1 Centruroides sculpturatus | reverse complement strand
TCATCCAAAGAATAATTTGATTCACAATCAGATGATTCAACTTTGAAATCACTGGAGCTTCCTGTACTTGCTGGTATACGTGGCGCAATTTACAATAAAACTGCTTCTGGAAGCAATGACTGAGTTTTTTCGAGGTAATTCGCACAAACTCGAAATAAACGGATCGGATATTAATAATAGGTGTAAAATAATGTATTCCACTGTTTTCACTCGGAAACTTTTCTTGCAAAATCTTCTCGAAACTTTTTAATGTATTTATTAATAGACTCTTGAGCGTCTTCAGACATCTCCCCTATCGGTAATACCGATGAATTTATCACTTCTGCACCATGAATCAATATCTTATGTGCCNGCACCATTCGTAGGTGGAACAAATTAATATTTAGTTTACACAAACTCATTTGCAAATTTCATTTTAATTTATGTTCAAAGCTTTTCACGAAATATATGTTACAATAACATAGGTCTAACAATTAGGCCTATATCAATGTAAAAGACTAAATATGTCTACTAAATACTATACTTCATGCATATAACTTAAAAATATAGGCTATATATTTTTATATGCATCTAACATCTTAATATATATTTATACCTTAAATTACAAAATAGAATTAAAGCTGAGAAATACAAGAACATTCTGCCAATAAAATGTATTTCGCTTTAGTTTTTAAAAATCTCTCAACACTCGCTTTTTCAAAACCTATTTCACCATTGATGACCGGATTTGCAATGGAAAGTTTGGTGAAAAGTGTAGAATTTTATTATCTTTGAATTATTACATAAATCTCGAATACATATACACACAGCTTCGAGTACAAAGAAAACAACTGTAAAACACCCAAATATGAAATAAATTGTTGATTAGTAGCTATAGAAAAACAAAATAAATCGCTTTAACGGTAGTGTCAGTTGTCTGCAACACTTATTCGTCGAATGTATGTTACNAACAACAAAGGTTCTTGGACTGAAGAAACTGCAGATGGCGATGGATGAAGGTTTTGTGTATTATGTGGAGAACCATATGTGGAACCGCCCACAGAGGACTGGGTACAGTGTCCAGTGTGTTGTGGTTGGGCACATGAACTATGTACAGACACAAAAGGTGGACGTTTTTTATGTGTCAATTGTAAAATATAGGGATATCCTATGTATTCCATATTGCCTTCAGGGTGAGGGCAAGATGGAATTTTTTACGTTTTTACTTCATGATTCCTAACAGATTTTATGCTTAATATTAATTATTTTTAATTACACANGTAAAAATCTGTAGATTTTTAAAGTAAGAAATGCTGCTCTTGGTTATTAAATAAATATTAACAAATGATCTTGTTTATCGATTATTAACAATTAACATTTTCAAAGATCAAAATTCTAAACATTATATATATAACAATTATACACATCTATAATAATAAAAAAAATCCAAATAAAATCTTTATTGTATTCTGCATTACTTTTACTGAGGCAACTTCAACAAAAGACCAACAATCATTACTTTAAATTTCTACTCCAAGTTATTTTGTAACGTTGCTTTACTTTATTGAAAATTTGCGTAAGTTTAAAAAGAAGAAAGATATGCAAAAGCAATTTGATGACAGTAAATATATTGCCCCTGAAAAGTAACAAACGCTTTAATATTCATGGAATAATTTATTAATTATATTTTAAAATACAAGTTTTTAATTACCACGTCTTCATTTGAATAGAGGTCGATTGGCACGGATAATTCTAACAGGAAAGAATACGTTTAGTTCTTGTTCGTATTTTATCTTATCGCAAATAAATACAGATCCGCAATATAATCCACAAGCACGTGCACCGTTCCTACATTTTATATAAAATAACTGCTTAACCAAGGATTTCTACAACCTTATTTTAATGTAAAATGGAACCATTGCTTACGTATTCGTAAATTAAAAGTAAAATATTGAAAGTAGTGATTTATACTTACAGACATTGAACAATAACGGTGGTGGTTTCAGAATTTTGTTGCCATCTTTCTACTTTTTCGATTAAGCACAATAATATGTCGGACGACGTGGGTAATGTGCTACACGACGACCACCCTGTCAAATGAAATTGCTTCATGACTTTTGTAACTGTTTCTTCCTAGCAACAAATAAAGTTCAATGTTAGTTTTGCATTTTTAAATTAAGAATTATACTTCGGTTTATTTTAATAGTTTTAAATAAAACTGAAAGATAATTTTAAGTTAAGTTAGTTAAATTAATTTATGACAGAGACCAATTCTTTATTAAATTAAAAAAATGAAAAAAACGTGTTGCTTGGATTATTCAATCTATAGGGGAAGGGGTGGGCAAGATGGAAACTACTTACCCACCCCGAACCGCGCGACTAAGCACCCAAATCTCCATGCACACAGAGACACCCGGATATCTTGTATTTATGTACGGCGACTCAGATCGGTTGGTGCCACGAAGTGACGTGTGCAAGTATTTCTTATTTCGCAGCAGATTATTATGCAATCATTGGACTTTTGCAGTGTTATTATTTATACCTACAAGGTAAGTATTACTATTTTGTTTTTATACAAAGTATCTACTAGGGATAGATTGCATGAATTGATATTTAAAGAGGGGAAAAATTCAACGTTTTTTAAAGAGTTGATATTATTATTGGCAATGGGAATTTGGGCAAGATGGAAAATTGCATTTTAGGGCAAGATGGAATAGTTTCCATGTAGCAAGCGCAATTATTTTGATTTCTGTTATCAATTTATCTAACTAATTGAGGATGTAATTGTTTCTAGATGGTGAACAAGTATATAAGAAAGAGCAACAGAGGTTGTTGGACTGAAGAAACTGCAGATGGCGATGGATGAAGGTTTTGTGTATTACGTGGAGAACCATATGTGGAACCGCCCACAG
>NW_019386380.1:59403-71377 GCF_000671375.1 Centruroides sculpturatus | reverse complement strand
ATTCGTTTGCCGCTTGTAGGGGAAGGGAGGGCAAGATGGAAACTACTTACCCACCCCGAACCGCGCGACGAAGCACCCAAATCTCCATGCACACAGAGACACCCGGATATCTTGTATTTATGAACGGCGACTCAGATCGGTTGGTGCCACGAAGTGACGTGTGCAAGTATTTCTTATTTCGCAGCAGATTATTATGCAATCATTGGACTTTTGCAGTGTTATTATTTATACCTACAAGGTAAGTATTACTATTTTGTTTTTATACAAAGTACCTATTAGGGATAGATTGCATGAATTGATATTTAAAGAGGGAAAAAATTCAAGGATTTTTAAAGAGTTGATATTATTATTGGCAATGGGAATTTGGGCAAGATGGAAAATTGCATTTTAGGGCAAGATGGAATAGTTTCCATGTAGCAAGCGCAATTATTTTGATTTCTGTTATCAATTTATCTAACTAATTGAGGATGTAATTGTTTCTAGATGGTGAACAAGTATATAAGAAAGAACAACAAAGGTTCTTGGACTGAAGAAACTGCAGATGGCGATGGATGAAGGTTTTGTGTATTATGTGGAGAACCATATGTGGAACCGCCCACAGAGGACTGGGTACAGTGTCCAGTGTGTTGTGGTTGGGCACATGAATTATGTACAGACACAAAAGGTGGACGTTTTTTATGTGTCAATTGTAAAATATAGGGATATCCTATGTATTCCATATTGCCTTCAGGGTGAGGGCAAGATGGAATTTTTTACGTTTTTACTTCATGATTCCTAACAGATTTTATGCTTAATATTAATTATTTTTAATTACACTGTTTTTTAACCATCGAAGATCTCTGTCGAGACTGATTAAAATAACAGCTTTATATTATGTTGTTTTATGTTTTTTTACATCATAAAGTTAAACCATCCATCCTGCCCTCCCTTCCCCTATATATAATCGAGATGGATTGATAATAATAATAATAATAATAATAATAATAACTCTTCTCTTCCTTGGTCACCATCTGGTCATAGTGGGAAAGCCCAGTAATTTTACTGAACCATAGAGCAATGCAGGCTGAAACACAAGTTCCTGGTAGGGACACATATGCCAGTAAGGTCTGTGAAGTTAATGGATATATTTGATTGTGTAATGAACCGAAAACAAATTATGTTATAGTAAGTTAAGTGAGGTTTATCTGATTCTGTGATGTGCCAAAGAAAAATTGAAAGAAGCCATCCAAATATATCCATTAACTTTAATAAGAAGATGGAATATGTATTGCGTCTACTTAACAATGTACGTAGATTTTATAGCGTTGATGTAGTCAACTTATCTTCCCAGTAAGAAGAATGAGAACTTATGCTGTATAAGTGTCATTGCATACATTGCGTGTTTAATGTTGACTGATGAGGGGCTGAGCGCCCGAAACGTGTAAAAGTACCCGTGTCAACCGAATAAAGAGGAAAAACGCCAAGTTTTTAATTAATAACACAGTCTTGTGTTCAATAGTCAATAAATACGAAAACACGGTTTCAGAAAACAAATTACTCTAAGTATATTATTACTATATTAGTATAAGTAATCACATTTCAACACAACTAGTATATGCTTTATGAATTAGTGACTTTCCCCACAGTACAAAATACGAAAGTAAAAACAACTTAAAGTAATGATAGTACCTTCGTCAGGATAGGCCAGTTCTTAATNTTGTAAAGTTGTAATTATTTTAATTATTTTTATTTCCAAACTGATTTTAACCAGTTCTATAGTAAGGTAACATTCCAATAGACAATATGCAAAGCTTTTTTTTCAGTTTACAGCAGTATTTATTACACAAAATTTAAAGCTTAACATGCCGATCTTGCCCCGATCTCCCCTACTTCTATATGTAAATTCTATTAAGTCTATTATTTCTTTGTCGACGTCTAGGTTATTAAGCTTTTCTTCTATTAGGTCCCAAGTTATTGATGGGTACATATCAACTATGTCGAGGCTTGCTATTCTATACTTTTCTTCTATATTGTTTAGTTCTTTTATGAGTTCGTCTGCGTTTTTAATTGCAAGGTGTGAGTTCTGGTATTTTTTAAGCTTTTGTTTTAGAAATTTTTCCAGATTATATAACGTTGAATATTTAAAATCTATTATTGGTCTTACTTTTTCTTTTGTCTTGTGCGTTTTAAGTTTTATATTTAGGTTTGGTATACGGTTATTTTCTTCGTTTAGTATGAACCATTTTTCTGTTTTAGTAATCTTGTTAAGTTTTTCGAGTTTATTAATTCTTTTCTTAAGTTCTAAATATATTACATCTATAGGGTTTATAGGTAGCTTTTTAAAATTATTATTGGTTACAATTTCTTGTTTTTTTATTTCTTGTCCACTCTTGGTTAACTATTACTGTTTGTTTTGATTTGTCAGCTTTAATAATTTCTAATTGTTATCTCTTAGGAAGTTATTCAGCTCTTGGATTTGGGTCTTATATTGAAGATAGCTTGGTTCTTTTATTATTGTTTTGTTTCTTTCTTTAGTTATATATGGTTTAATTTTATTACTTAGTTTACTTTTCATTATAGTTGATTCTGTTTCAGGTAGATCATTACACATTTTGTCTAGATTTGGTATTATATTTAAGACGTCCCATTTATTGGGGCCGTTGAAATCTAATCCTCTATATAGTATTTCCTTGATGTTTATTGGTAGGTTTATTTCTGTTTTGTTTAGTATAAGAGTTTCTTTCCAACTTGTAAGTTCTATTTTAGTTGGGTATTGAAATTTTTTAATTAATTTTTTATATTTGTTCTCTTCATATTGTTCATTGTATTTTATTTCTTCTTTATTTTCTAACAATCCTATCTTGGTGTTTGTGTTATATTTTTTCAGGGCTCGGTTTAATCTTCTAATTTTTATATATTTGTATTGTATCGCTGCTCTGAGAATTTTAAAGTTGATATAATTTCTTTCTCTCGTAGGTATAGCTTCTGCGATTGATTTTGGTAAAGATAGTGTTTTAAGGAGTGTTCGTTCATTGAGGTGCGTTTTTAGGTACTTCAAGTCTATAGAAAGTTTTNAAATTTCTCATTCCCACGTTCACGTTTAGTTCACAAGTCAGAAAAAGTTTATTTACTAAATTTATGTAATAAAGCATTTTTTTTAAAATTAAAAAAAATTGTTCTAAAACAGTATTTTATAACGTAATATATAACTGTTTTAAAACAAAAAAACAAAGGTTTCTAAATGACACGTGTACTATTGTTTTATTTAAAAAAATACATAAATTTGCAAACCCTAATTTTATGTAACAGCTGTATGAAAATAGTTGTATATCGACAACTGGCTTAAAAGCCTAATTTTTAAAATTAGTGCTAGGTAAACTAAGTACAGTAATGGAAAATTTATTATTATAATGTCCTTCAAGTTAATGGATTGTTTACTCACATACACTCGTAATATAAAATATAGAGGATAACAGTTTTAATGGAATATTTTTATTATTATAGCGTCAATTGTTTTCGTGCAAGTAATTTCATGAATAGGTACAGTACAGCAGTTATTTTCGAGAATATCACGTACTTTAAAATGATAGGAGAAGAATTAAGAGATATTTTTGGTGACTATTTTTATGCAATTTTAAACCTGGCTCAATTTTTCGGAATTAATATCANTCTTCGGAATAAAACACAATACTAGTGTTTACTACTCCACAAATATAAAACAGGACACGGTTTCAAAAAGAAAATCAACAAATTGTGTTATGATTCGTGTAAAACTTTATAGCTAGCTATTAAAAAATTAAAACTTATCCTGTATATGGTTATCTTCAATATGTTTTTTCATACGAGCGACTCATCCAGCCATTTCTTTCCTACATATTTTGCATTGCGCCCTGCATGCCGGCTTTCCTAAATTTCCAGAAATTTGTTTGTACTGATTTCAAATATTATCAAGTCTTCTTCCTGCACTCATTTTTTACTTAACGATTAACGATGATAANCATCTTTATATTTCATCCTAAAAATTCTATTAATTCACAAAAAGATGCGGTAAAAAAGTAAATATAAAAAAAAAATAGGATAAATGTTGTTAACTTAGGATAGGATTCTCCTTCCACAGGGGAGAGGGAGAGAATTAAGGCTTACCCTAAAAAACTCGACTTCTATTGTACTATTTTAGATGCGGATTTTTGCGTTTTTACTGCGTTTTAGTAGGCTACCACATTTAGTAGGGTACCACGAGGGATGAAAGAAGTGTATTACTTAACAATGGAAGTGTTAAGAGAAAGCGGCATGTAAGATTTACAGAAGCAGATGCGGTTTTTTTGCGTTTTTGCGCGAAATAGAACATATTTTTAAACTCACTTTCATACAGTTATCATATTATGCAGAGTTGGCATGATTTAAAACATAGGCATCGGATTTAAAACGTGTTTTTAAAACAAATGTTTTAAAACATTTAAAACACGGTTTTTTTTGGAAAAAAGACACTGGGATCTATTATAATAGGAAAAAGGCAAAAAAACTTCAGTGTAAGACTAAAAAATGTACAGAATGTTTTATTTAATATAAAATACAGTTTTTTAAAATGTATCTTTATAAAATGGCATTTTTAAGATTTGCATGTACGAAACCAAAACAGGATTGACAGCAGTGGCTTCTTCACTTTAAACAATTTCTTATTTTCAGAAATGTGCAACGTTCAGTAGTGTTTGTTTAGGTGCTTGAAAACTTTAACAAGCTTTGCTGCCTTTTCCTGTCCAAGTCGATTTTTAAGTTTTGAATGAACAAGTCTATAAGTAGAGAAAATTCTCTCAATTCCCGCTGAAGAAGCCACTGCTGTGTGCAGCTGTGTAACTAATTTTAAAAGAGGTTCATCAACTCTGTCAGGTAGTGACTGCCACCATGTAACTAAAGTGATATTACTTAGCACAGACTCTGCAAACATGTATTGAAGAAATGGGCTAGTTTTTGATAAGTATTTTAAAACTGAAGGCATAGCATCTGGGTAGTGAGTGTAACACACAGTTAGTGCAGCATTTTTCATACTGTCTGTGAGCTTTGCACCCTGGTATCTTGGGTTCATAAGATTTGCTAAAAAGTGATAGTCTGTGACAGCCATATTTATCTTTGGCTGTCTGTGTGACTCCAGTGATTCCAAGTTGTTGCAAGTCATTTTGAACACTATAAAATTAATAATATCATTAGACGTATAAAATTAATGAATTTAATGAACACAATTTTAAAATTAGATTGATTTCAAAAACAATTCTGGCTAATGTAACTTACCCAAACCATAATTCAATTCCTTCACTGATTGTGCAGTCATTTCTTTACATTTTGTCTAATGCAACAGCAACGATCTTTAAACGTGTCAGCAAATCTCCAGCATCACGCTTAATTTCAAGGTTTTGGCTAGAATATCCTTGTGAATTACGAGCCTGTTTTTATCGCACACCTGTTAACATAAAATTTGTAACGGTTGTCAAGATTAAACACTTCATACTTATCATTCAATACTCATTGAGTACATGAATAGAGTTAACTAGCATTAGAGTAAACAGTCAGTACACGAAACAAAATAATCATATGTTTTATCTCATTATTATTACTCTAAGTATATTATTACTATATTAGTATAAGTAATCACATTTCAACATAACTAGTATATGCTTTATGAATTAGTGACTTTCTCCACAGTAAAAAATAAGGAAGTAAAAACAACTTAAAGTAATGATAGTACCTTCGTCATAATAGGCCAGTTCTTAATGTATGACTCTAAGCAATCAGCTAAGCTGTTCCAAGTACATCCTGTGGTAATATTAATCCTTTTCCACCTGCTCTTTGTATTTGGCTTTCGGAAAATAATGATTCCGGAAGTATACAATGATGTGCTTAACTTGTTCATTAACCGCTTTCATATTGATTTCTTGAGTCAGTAAGTTTAAAATATGAGCAGAGCCTCCATAAGTGAAAAAATCTAAATATTCTGTCATTGCTAATGTTTCTCTCATTTTTTTCATATTGCTTGCATTGTCACTTACGAGGCTTCTTACTTCACAGCCATACTTTTGATTGCATTTTTCTTTATTGCTGCAGTTGTAATAATTTCTAAGAAGTTTGATATGTGCTTTTCTGCGCCTGTATCAACTGAGTCAATCACATGAACTGTTCCATTAGGATCAGTCAGACAAACAGAGATCACTTGTTCATTATGGATATTACTCCACCTATCAATAGCCACACAGACGGTAATATCCTTTAACTCATCAGCTGATTCATTCTCAATGGAATTGTATACAGTGTCCAGCAAGGGACTCCCAATTTTCTTTCACTGTGGAGGCTCATATCCACGTCGCAACATCTGACAAAACTTTATAAATTCGGGGTGTTCTAAACGAATAAAGGCTGAATTGGTGGCATATATAGATTTTGCGCATTGGAGATCCAATTACATTTTTTTTTTTTTTTATTAGCTGACGTTTTCACAATAAATGAATCAATGCGTTGCAATTTTACTTTGCTTTGAAATACAGTTGCCAGTGCAACTAGTGGAGCCAAAAGTGATAGCGGAGCGCTTCCCACTGGTCTCAGACTTAGGCTCCTGATTTTCTGACTCCTGCCATTCTAAATAGTAAGTATAAAAAAAATAAATTAATTACTAATTAGGTGTATGTTTTAAAAATTACTACTATATACAGAGGTGTGAAAATTATTAGATTGAAGTCGGACCAGTGCAATATAAAATCATACATTTTAGGATAAGAACCAAAAATAATACACTTTATGCATGAGTCTAATAATTTACACACTTGTATGTTTAGTTCATAATGATTATGACATTAATTGTATACTATTGATTTTAGTTTCCAAGGTTTAATTAATTTCCGCTCGGAAAATTTTTAATCTATTGATTTTTTTTATATTAAATAATTATTTCCACGTAAAAGCTAGTCTGACAGACGAACTATTTGCGGGAATAAATACCTTAAAAATACGTGTTTTTATAGAAAAACTGTATTAAAAATTTAAAATAATCAAAAAATGTTGTTATTTGATAAATATAGCTGAAAGGGATTGTTATTCTTTCATTTGACAGGCATGAAAATTCACACGTGCAGTCTACATTGTTTACAAACCAGTTGACAGTTGACAGTATAACAAAATTTCTGATTTTTATGCTATTAAAATGGGGAAAAACTGAAAAAAAGAATATATATATACAAGTATACGGAATAAAAAACAAAAACAGCCGGTGATGTCATAAAAATCATCCAATAGTATTTTAAAAAAGTTTACCGAAGTCAAAACGGCCGTGTAAAAGTTTAGAACAATTTCATTAATTTGATTAAAAAACTCTTATTAAAACTCTTATTAAAACAATGAGGCAATTAATAAGCTAATTAATAAAACGTTATAAAAAACTTTCGCGGCAAAAGTAATTAATAAAATTTTTTCGTAACACTATGTAAACTGCCCGGGAGGACAGAATTATGTAACTCAGGCAGAACTTAAGAATATTTATATAGGTACAAATTGAGTTATGACCCAGTTAACTTTATAGCTAACTAAAAAAAAAAAAATTAAAACTTATAATGGTTCAAAATACTCACCCAGCTGTTGCGATTCCTGTATATCATCCTGTAGGTAGCTAACTTCAATATGTTTTTTCATACGAGCGACTAATCCAGCCATTTATTTCCTACATATTTTGCATTGCGCCCTGCATGCCGGCTTTTTTGAATTTCCAGAAATTATTTTGTACTGATTCCAGATATTATCAAGTCTTCTTCTTGCACTCATTTTTTACTTAACAAGTAACAACGATAATAATAATGTCTTTTTCCATCCAAGTAATATTACAATACATTAGCTGTATTGCTAACAGCATTAACTGGCATGTGCTGTCAGGATATCTCCTCTTAGGGATAAAAGTCACGTGTCACGTGCTTTTTTGACCCACGATAGTGAGACAAATTTCTCATTCCCACGTTCACGTTTAGTTCACAAGTCAGAAAAAGTTTATTTACTAAATTTATGTAATAAAACATTTTTTTTAAACTTAAAACATTGTTTTAAAACAGTATTTCATAACGTAATATAAAACTGCTTTAAAACAAAAAACAAAGGATTCTAAATGACACGTGTATTATTGTTTTATTTAAAAAAAATTAATTTGCCAACCCTGATTTTATGTAACAGCTGTATGAAGATATATGGCAAGTAGTTGTATATCGACAACTAGCTTAAAAGCCTAATTTTTAAAATTAGTGCTAGGTAAACTAAGTACAGTAATGGAAAATTTATTATTATAATGTCCTTCAAGTTAATGGATTGTTTACTCACATACACTCGTAATATAAAATATAGAGGATAACAGTTTTAATGGAATATTTTTATTATTATAGCGTCAATTGTTTTCGTGCAAGTAATTTCATGAATAGGTACAGTACAGCAGTTATTTTCGAGAATATCACGTACTTTAAAATGATAGGAGAAGAATTAAGAGATATTTTTGGTGACTATTTTTATGCAATTTTAAACCTGGCTCAATTTTTCGGAATTAATATCATGAGAAATTCACCAGAAAACAAATTTAAAGTATATTATCGATTTATAATATACGTTGCGTTAAATTCATTTTTGTATCAAACTATACTGGCAGTGGTGAAAAAATCAGAGAACGAAATCCATTATTGTGAAATTTCATTCCCTCAAAATATATCAAAAATTCTGAATTTAATCGTTATCTGCATGAATATTTCGATATCAGTTTACTTATATCTTCTTAATTCTCCAACCTTCGTTGACAATTTCCATAAATTTTTAAATATACTTGAATCGTTTGCTCGTTTTTCATCTGACTTAAAAATGGACGATCCAAAATATCATAAAAAAGCTATATTCTATTGCTTGTCTAGTTACATTAATTTTTATTTTATTTTCATAAATGCATATATGTATTTAAGATACAGGAAAAAACAGATATGGAACGATTTTGATATATTTTGTTGCTGTTATGGTGCTGTTGCTATTCTTCTTGGATATATGTTAGGAATTATAGTAATACTCGCATATGTTGAATACACAATAATTCGCGTTATTACGCATGTTAAACGTTCTTTTTTAACTGAGACGCATGAAAGAAATTAAAATCAACCAAAGATGTCATTATTATCCACCAGAAAGGAATAATGTTATATAATTTAATTAAAATTGTTGATCGCATGATTGGGGCAATTAATATGGAAATAATACTAGCTATTATATGTGAAGCCATTCCCGGTTTATACGCAATTCTTTTTATGGATGGTCCTACTTATATTGTATTCGTCTTTTGTATTGTTTTTCTTTCGTTATTTTTTCTTCTTGTTTTCTTTCTTTCAGTTTTTGTTCCTTTATCTGTAGAAGTAAGTATTAATATTTCTATAATCTAGTACTGTCATATGTTTAAATAAATGAAATAATGATAAAAGTTTATTGTTTGTGTAGTTATCCAAGATGTGGAATTTGTTGATATCACTCTACTTTCAAGTGATCGATTCGAATTCAGAATTAAAGGTTAGATTACATTTACAAGTTTAAATTAATGATATTAAAGTACTGTACATACATGTGATTAACAATTGAAATTTAATATAGATCTTGAACCTGCTTCAAATTCAGAAAAGTACAAAGGACGGAATGAGTTGTAACAAGTTCTTTATTTTCAATAAGATGTTTATTATAAAAGTAAGTTTAATCAAACAGACAGAAATTAATTTAAAAAATCGAGTACTTGTTGAACAATGGATAAAATGAAATTGTTCATTAAAATGAACAGATTTTATTGTTTTAAATGTTGTAAAAAATTAATAATTGTCTTATTTATTTATATTCGTAACTTATAGTATTTTGTTGTTACATTTCAGCTAATAAACTACGTCTTTATCCAGATAATGGTATTCACACAACTTAGTTATAGTTACAGAAGTCATTTCAACTCGGATCGTGCAAGCTTAAAGACAAATATCACAGAATAAATATAAAGGTTTAAAACTACTCTTCTTATCTCTATGTTTACACTGCTTTACATTTCTGAATATGTATTGTCTACTTGAACATCGTTAATTAATTGGATTTATTCTATTCATGAAGTTTTTGAACAGAAAAAAGATTTTATTGAAAAGGCAAAACAAAACACCATTAAAGATAAATGTATTTTGTTTTGAATTTTTAACAAGGTCTATTGTCTGTTAATTTATTAACAAATAAGTGGAAAAGTACGAAGACAATTGATTACCTGCCCTAAATAACAAAACGCAATAATGAAAAGAATAACATAAATTTGAATTGTATAAATAAATGATGATAATTTTTTGCTGTATTTAATGACATTTAATGTTGACAATTAGTTGATTTGTATAGGACAATTTACTGTTTGGTCTGTCTACTTCGTTAACAAGGCAGTTTTCTGTTTTCCGGTATGTGCTTTTATTTGCACGTTAACTAGAAATAGTCCCTTAACTTTTTATTGCCTGACGGGACTTTGTATTTTCACAATATTTGATATTTTTTATTTTATTGTGTATACATTATAGCTGTTTGGGACTTATGTTTTTTTTTTCATTGTATGAAGTGTTCCTTTTTCTCTTCTATAGGGTAGTAACTTTCAAACTGTTCCTGTTTTAGTTTTGTTGAAAAAATCTTCACATCATATGTCATTTGAATAATAGTGACTGATATTCTTTTCTTTGTTGCCAAATTCTACTTATTGTTTCCGAGTTAACTGTCATTTTATTTTTTAATATATATTTTAGATCTGTTTAGTTTGATTTCAAAGTATTATGTTTTTAGAATTAATGATACGCAAGCTGCATGAGATCAAAATATGTCTGGGACTTATGAGTGCCAGCAGGCCTCAGAGAATTTTTTTTTGTAAATGTAAGAAATTTATATTTTCTACATTGTGCTTTATACATTTATGAATGTGTTTAACATTTTAATAGTTAATATGGATAGAAGACTTATATATAAATAAATAGATAATCTTTTATTAAAAAAAATTCCATGTGATATTGATACACATCAAAATTATATTCAACATGCACATTATGTAAAGTTTTCTTGTGTGTAAATGGAAATAAATAGCTTTTTACATTTTCACAAATTATAAATTATTAAACCAATGGATTTTATTTCAGTTTTGTCATTCATTTTAATTTTTTTTTTAATTTTGACCTTATTATATTGTAAAAGTTAACAAATACTTAATATATATAATTATGCATTTAATCTGCCAATTTGTCTGATGAAAGTTCTTTATATAAAACAAAAATATTTTATTCTTGAAATATTAAACAAGAAAGAACTTACAATTTCATGATGAGCTCAGGATATTTTTCTTCTAATTATTAATTAGAGATTCAGACTATGTACAAAAAATTATTTAATTTTTGAGTCTATCAATTCATCCTTTTTCACACACCACAGAAGTAGCCTTTTACATCGGTTTGAAGAAATCACTTCATAAAAAACGTATAACAATAGGTAAAAATTTACAATTAAAAACGATCAGACGTCAGCCTTTCATTTTAGGTATCTGACGCCTTTACATTAAAATTAAGTAAATCTTCTCACCAACTGCCAAGTTTTATACCTTCAGTATCAGGTTCAAGCCCTCTAGTGGTGGATACGAGCTATCTTTGATTTGCATGTAGTTACAATTTCATGATGAGCTCAGGATATTTTTCTTCTAATTATTAATTAGAGATTCAGACTATGTACAAAAAATTATTTAATTTTTGAGTCTATCAATTCATCCTTTTTCACACACCACAGAAGTAGCCTTTTACATCGGTTTGAAGAAATCACTTCATAAAAAACGTATAACAATAGGTAAAAATTTACAATTAAAAACGATCAGACGTCAGCCTTTCATTTTAGGTATCTGACGCCTTTACATTAAAATTAAGTAAATCTTCTCACCAACTGCCAAGTTTTATACCTTCAGTATCAG
>NW_019386380.1:22515-58808 GCF_000671375.1 Centruroides sculpturatus | reverse complement strand
CCTGAGCTCATCATGAAATTGTAACTACATGCAAATCAAAGATAGCTCGTATCCACCACTAGAGGGCTTGAACCTGATACTGAAGGTATAAAACTTGGCAGTTGGTGAGAAGATTTACTTAATTTTAATGTAAAGGCGTCAGATACCTAAAATGAAAGGCTGACGTCTGATCGTTTTTAATTGTAAATTTTTACCTATTGTTATACGTTTTTTATGAAGTGATTTCTTCAAACCGATGTAAAAGGCTACTTCTGTGGTGTGTGAAAAAGGATGAATTGATAGACTCAAAAATTAAATAATTTTTTGTACATAGTCTGAATCTCTAATTAATAATTAGAAGAAAAATATCCTGAGCTCATCATGAAATTGTAACTACATGCAAATCAAAGATAGCTCGTATCCACCACTAGAGGGCTTGAACCTGATACTGAAGGTATAAAACTTGGCAGTTGGTGAGAAGATTTACTTAATTTTAATGTAAAGGCGTCAGATACCTAAAATGAAAGGCTGACGTCTGATCGTTTTTAATTGTAAATTTTTACCTATTGTTATACGTTTTTTATGAAGTGATTTCTTCAAACCGATGTAAAAGGCTACTTCTGTGGTGTGTGAAAAAGAATGAATTGATAGACTCAAAAATTAAATAATTTTTTGTACATAGTCTGAATCTCTAATTAATAATTAGAAGAAAGAACTTGTTAAATCCAAATGTGCTCTAAAGCATGACAGGACAAATAAGTCCCATAAGAAAAAATTTTTATTATACATTTTAATTCTTTTTATTTACTTATCTGTTAACAAACATCTCTTCTGATGATAAAATGAGAAATACACTATAAAAAATTTTCATCTAAAAATAAAAATTCGTAAAATTTTAAAATAAAACGTATAACTGATCTTTTAATGAATTTATATACAGTATATAAAGAAAAAATTGTCGTAAAACAATATAATATTTTAAAATCAATTATTTTACTTAAAATTATTTTACTGATGAATGTGAATAATAGATATTGTGATGTTAGAGTTAAAAAAATTGATGCAACCAGACTTTGTATTGTTCTAGAAAGCACACGTGATAGTCTTGTGCAATCGTTGTGTAAACTATTGTAAGGAGCTGCTAAACCATTATTATTTTTCTTTTTCGAACGAAAGTCTGTATTAAATTAAAATATTTATACAATTGTAGAAGTTATGTTAAACAGTTAATTTGCTTCAAATCTTATTCATGTTTCAATAAATTTTTATTAAAAGTTTGATTCATTAATAATATTTTTTTTTCTAAAATAATATTTTTAAACGAATCTCAAAGTATTATCATGCAAATAAAATATGGATGTTTTTAACTTGATGTGAAAAATGCACCATTCGTAGGTGGAACAAATTAATTTTTAGTTTACACAAACTCATTTGCAAATTTCATTTAAATTTAGATTCAAAGTTTAACGAAATATATATTATAATTGCATAGGTCTAACAATTTGGCCTATATCATTGTAAAAGACTAAATATGTCTACTAAATACTATACCTCATGCATATAACTTAGAAATATAGGCTATATATTTTTATATGCATCTAACATCTTAATATATATTTATATCTTAAATTACAAAGTAGACTCAAAGCTGAGAAATACAAGAAAATTCTGCCAATAAAATGTATTTCGCTTTAGTTTTTAAAAATCTCTCAACACTCGCTTTTTCAAAACCTATTTTACCATTGATGACCGGATTTGCAATGGAAAGTTTGGTGAAAAGTGTAGAATTTTATTATCTTTTACATAAGCCACGAATGCATATACAAACAGCTTCGGTACGAGAAAAACTACTGTAAAACACCCAAATATGAAATCAATTGTTGATAAGTAGCTATAGAGAAAGAAAATAAATCGCATTAACGGTAGTGTCAGTTGTCTGCAACACTTATTCGTCGAATGTATGTTACATTATTTTCTGATGCAGGTAACTTTGTTTAATATGAATAAAATAATTTAATTTAAGAATAGAAGTTATTTTAAAAATTAAATGGATTATTTATATATTCAAAACATCAGAGTGAATAGTAATAATATTTTAATTTCTTATTAATAGTTTTAGTTTAGTAATTCGGCCGTTTTGTCAATACTTTTGTTGGCAATTTATCAGATTCATAACAAATATGTTAAATATTAAAAGTATATTTTAATAAAAATTCAATCAGAAAGTAAATAGAAAAAAAAATACTTAACAGCTTTTTCTTTATTATATATTGATTTTATTTACATAACAAGTATATCATAGTAAAAAAAAACCAAAAATCTGTGGATTTTTAAAGTAAAAAAAGCTGCTCTTGGTTATTAAATAAATATTAACAAATGATCTCGTTTATCAATTATTAACAATTAACATTTTCAAAGATCAAAATTCTAATCATTATATATATAACAATTATACACGTCTATAATAATGTATAAATTTTAATAAAATGTTTATTGTATTGTGCATTAGTTTTACTGAGGCAACTTCAACAAAAGACCGACAATCATCACAGTATTTAATTTTGAATTTCTACTCCAAGTTATTCTGTGAGGTTGCTTTACTTTATTGAAAATTTGCGTAAGTTTCAAAAGAAGAAAGATATGCAAAAGCAATTTGATGACAGTAAATATATTATCCCTGAAAAGTAAAAAGCACTTCAATATTCATGGAATAATTTATTAATTGTATTTTAAAATAAAAGTTTCTAATTACCACGTCTTCAATAAATTGAAGTCGATTGGCACGGATACTTCTAACAGCAAAGAATACGTCCACTTCTTGTTCGTATTTTATCTTATCGCAAATAAATACAGAACCGCAATATAATCCACAAGCACGTACGCCGTTCCTACATTTTATGTAAAATAATTGCTTAACCAAGGATTTCTACAACCTTATTTAAATTTAACATGGAACCATTTCTTACGTATTCGTAAATTAAAAGTAATATATTGAAAATAGTGATTTATACTTACAGACATTGAACAATGTCGGTGGCGGTTCCAGAATTTTTTTGCCATCTTTCTACTTTTTCGATTAAGCGCAATAATATGTCGGACGACGTGGGCAATGTGCTACTCGACGACCATCCTGTCAAATGAAATTGCTTCATGACTTTTGTAACTGTCTCTTCCTAACAACAAATAAAGTTCAATATTATTTTTGAAGTCTTAAATTTAGAATTATACTTTCGGTTTATTTTAATAGTTTTAAATAAAACTGAAAGATAATTTTAAGTTAATTTAATTTATGGCAGAGACCAATTCTTTATTAGATTAAAAAAAATGAAAAAAAAACCTTTTGCTTGGATTATTGAATCTATATATATAATCGAGATGGATTGATAATAATAATAATAATAATAATAACTTATCCTTGGTCACCACCTAATCATGGTGGGAGAGTCCAGTAATTTTACTGAACCATAGAGCGACGCAGGCTAAAACACAAGCACCTGGTAGGGACACATATGCCAGTAAGGTCTATGAAGTTAATGGATACATTTGATTGTGTAATGAACCGAAAACAAATTATGTTATAGTAAGTTAAGTGAAGTTCATCTGATTCTGTGATGTGTCAAAGAAAAATTGAAAGCAGCCATCCAAATGTATCCATTAACTTTGAAACAAATCAGCCAATATATTCATCAACTTTAATAAGAAGATGGAATATGTATTGCGTCTACTTAACAATGTACGTAGATTTTATAGCGTTGATGTAGTCAACTTATTTTCCCAGTAAGGAGAAAATACGAAAACACGGTTTCAGAAAACAAATTACTATAAGTATATTACTACTATATAACAATGAGTAATCACACTTCCACACAACTAGTATATGCTTTATGAATTAGTGACTTTCCCCACAGTACAAAATAAGAAAGTAAAAACAATTTAAAGTAATGATACTACCTTCGTTAGGATAGGACAGTTCTGAATGTATGACCCTAAGCCAATGTTTCCCAATTAGTGGTACGCGTACCCCTGGGGGTACCACTAATTGGGAAACATTGGCTTATTATTGGCTTATATTGGCCGCGCGTATTCCTTAATGCAATATCGCGTACCCCTGGGGGTACGCGATATTGCATTAAGGAATACGCGCGGCAATCTGAAATCGGTCGATTTAAAATTTAAATGCATGAGATGAAGCAATCAAAAAAATAATGGATGGACCAACAAAAATTCGGCAATTTACATGAGGTCGAATGCACAAATTCGTTTATTTATAACTAAAAATATTCTCGAAATTTTATCAAAAACATGCATTTGTGATAATACCTAACTGAAATTATTATGCAAGAAACAAAAATTGTACAATTAACACAATTTGTGTTAATTGTACAATTATCATTATTATCATGTCAGCGAAGCGGCAATGAAATATTTACTACCATTTTGCACAACATACCTCTGCGAGAGCGGAATTTCTGCCATGACAGACATGAAAACTAAACATCGTCACAGACTTCAACTCGAAAATGACTTCGTCCGCATTATATAGAATTTTCTCGTGGGAGTAAGATATTTTCTCGCAGTAAAATGCAGCCTATGTCCATCTCCAACATGTAAGCTATCTCTGTGCCAAATTTTATTAAAATCTGTTCAGCGGTTTAGACGTGAAAAGGTGACAGACAGACAGAACTACCTTCGAATTTATAATATTAGTATAGATTAATATGAATTTCTGCTATAAGGGGTACGCGAGTTTGAGCTCTTTCTTGAAGTGGTACGCAGGATAAACTAATTGAGAACCACTGCTCTAAGCAATCAGCTAAGCTGTTCCAAACTACATCCTGTGGTAATATTAATCTTTTTCCACCTGCCTCTTTGTATTTGGCTTTCGGGAAATACTGATTCCGGAAGTATACAATGATGTGCTTAACTTGTTCACTAACCGCTTTCATATTGATACTTAAGCCAGTAAGTTTAAAATATGAGCAGAGCCTCCATAAGTGACAATATCTAAATTTTCTGTCATTGCTAATGTTTCTCTTATTTTTTTCATATTGCTTGCATTATCACTTACCAGGCTTTTTACTTTACAGCCATACTTTTGATTGCATTTTTTTATTGCTGCAGTCGCAATAATTTCTAAGTAGCTTGATATGTGCTTTTCTGCGCCTGTATCAACTAAGTCAATCAAATAAACTGTTCCATTAGGATCAGTCACACAAACACAGATCACTTGTTCATTATGGATATTACTCCACCCATCAGTAGCCATACAGACTGTAATATCCTTTGACTCATCAGCTGATTCATTCTCAATGGAAATCCAGGGGTCTTTCAATTTCCTTTCTCTGTGGAGGGTCGTATCCTGGTCGCAACATCTGACAAAATTTTATAAATTCGGGGTGTTCTACACGAATAAAGGCTGAATTGGTGGCATATATAAATTTTGCGCATTGGCGATCCAATTGCATTTTTTTTTATTAGTTAACGTTTTCACAATAAATGAATCAATGCGTTGCAATTTTACTTTGCTTTGGGATGCAGTTGCCAGTGCCACTAGTGGAGCCAGAAGTGATAGCGGAGAACATCCCACTGGTTTCAGACTCAGGCTCCTGACTTTCTGACTCCTGCCAATTTAAATAATAAATATAGAAACAATAAATTAATTTTGATGATATGAAACCGTGCTTTACAATTTGTTTATGCTTCTAACACAATAAAGTGTCTTAATTTATAACACTTTATTGTGTTAGAAGCATAAATAAATTAATTACTAATTAGGTGTATGTTTTTAAAATTATTCCTATATACAGATGTGTGAAAATGATCAGACTAAAGTCGGACCAGTGCAATATAAAATGATACACTTTTGGATAAGAACCAAAAATAATATAATTTATGCATGAGTCTAATAATTTACACACTTCTGTACGTTTAGTTCACAATGATTATGACATTAATTGTATGCTATTGACTTTAGTTTCCAAGGCCTAATTAATTTCCGCTCGGAAAATTTTAATCTATTTGTTTTTTTTTTATATTAAATAATTATTTCCACGTAAAAGCGAGTCTGACAGACGAAATATTTGCGGGAATAAATACCTTAAAAAACGTGTTTTTATAGAAAAACTGTATGAAAAATATAAAATAACCAAAAAATGTTTTTATTTGATAAATATAGCTGAAAGGGATTGTTATTCTTTTATTTGACAGGCATGAAAATTCACACGTGCAGTCTACATTGTTTACAAATCAGTTGACAGTATAACAACATTTCTGATTTTTATGCAATTAATATGGAGAAGAAACTGAAAAAAAGTTATATATAAAGAAAATTATCTATATATATATATAAAAATGAATGTATGTCTGTCTGTCTGTATGTCCTTCATGCATTACCACACCGTTTATCCGATCGCCATGAAACTTTGGGAAGTTTTTTAATACACTCCCGCGAAGGTTTCTGGCATAGTACATTTATCCTACGATAGATGGCGCGCGTTTATATGAGCATATCACTGTGTTCGGTCGATTTTAAATTGTGAAGACCATTCCCCACTGCAAAAATTTCTATATATGCATTTGTGAACTGTCATTTACGATATTTGTAATAATTTTTGTTTAATCACTTTATTTCGATTTGTTTTTGCTAATTATGTATTCGCTCGAACTTCGTTAATACCTTAACTGTACCCCAAACAACTACCGAAGTTGTCGGATAAAATTCGATTTTATTTTACCGATCTAGGTATCAGAAATTTCACAACATGCCAAGGAAGAAAGGAAGGAGCAATTAAATAATTAAAATTATATAGGATTAAAAATATATATATATAAATGGGGAATATTGCACTTCTGACAATCGGTGCAACTGTGTAAGCTAAATTTGGAGAATCCGTGCTTCTCGCATGAAAAACTGTATGTGGCCAGCTCACGCGTCTTAAAACCTTCTGATATAGAGCCTATTTCTATACGCACCACACAAAAAAACAAAAAATATCGTGTATCCACAAACACTCCAATAAATAAATAGAATTGAAACGACACTTTGAAATGTTTTCCCGATGAAAATGAATAATAATAATAATAATAAGTTTCAATAAAAATGATAAAATGTAAATTGAATTTTATCATAATGAGTTTGCTTGAATTTCCTTTCTTCTGAGATCGCAGCAACGCGAGACGGGTAAGCTAGTACTGAATAAAAAACAAAAACAGCCGGCTGATGTCATAAAAATCATCCAATAGTATTTTAAAAAGTTTTCCGAAGTAAAACGGTCCTATAAAAGTTCAGAACGATTTCATTAATTTGATTAAAAAAAACTCTCATATAAACAATGAGGCAATTAATATGCTAATTAATAAAACGTTATAAAAAACTTTCGCGGCAAAAGTGATTAATAAAATTTTCATAGGTCATCGATAACGATGTATATGTATAGCCCATACATTTCTGGAAAAGCACCGGTTTTTTTCTCGTAACGCTATGTAAACTGCCCGAGAAGGCAGAACTCAGTAACTCAGGCGTAAAATTTAAGAATATCTATATAGGTACAAATTGAGTTATGACCCAGGTAAACTTTATCGCTAGCTATAAGAAAATAAAAACTTATAATTTATAATGGTTCAAAATACTCACCCAGGTGTTGCATTTCCTGTATATCATCCTGTAGGTGGTTATCTTCAATATGTTTTTTAATACGAGCGACTAATCCAGCCATTTCTTTCCTGCATATTTTGCATTGCGTCTTGCATGCCGGCTTTCCTGGATTTCCAGAAATTAGTTTGTACTAGTGATGTAACGAATATTCGGTTACTATTCGGTATTCGGCCTATTCGGCCTATTTTTCACTATTCGGCCGAATACCGAATACCTAAAAACAGGAGTAATAAATAACAAAAACACAGTAAATTAATCATTTTGGTATTTAGATTTAATGTTATCGAGTTAGTGTTGTTTGTTTATATTTATTTATAACTTGTAACATGCACAAAATAAAAAAGAAAATAATATTAGTCACATGTATTCACAATTTATAATTACAAAGATCAGCACACGTACACGTCTATCGTTGGAGAATCCTCGCACATCTGAGGGTCTGACCCTGCCTATCCTTCTTTTTAAGCGCTCGTCTTTGCTCTTCCCTTTCTCTTTCCTCTATCGCTCTAATCCATGTATGCCTGTGCATACATCATAATACGCGCTCACGATACTTTCGATTCGTCACTTTTCCGTCGTAGAGTTCCCATTTTACAATTACGTGACTCAGCCTGGTGATAACGGAGAAAAGAGACAGATAGGACGTCGATATAAGTCACAGTTATGATTTCACAGATTCGAGACAGCTTGATAGCCCGAACGGCCCCAGGCTTTCGCCCGTGCACGCTAAGTGACTTTCATTACAAGCATTTAGCTTTCCGAAGTCTATGACAACAATTGTTTGGCATTGACGGCCGCGAATTTCGTGCCAATAAGCTGCCTCGACTTGTTCGATTATGTTATCAACTCAATTTCATATTTATTTTCACATTTTCACTTCGCGGTCCTTCTCTGTTCTTTTTCCGTTATTTACACGTGTAGGTCATTTCATTGTTATCCACATTTGATATCATTTATCATATGACACTCTTGTCTGTCCGCTACAACTGCCAAGAATTAACGCGATTGGCGAAGCGTAGTGACAGCAGGCCAATAGAGAGCGGATCCTTGCCATAATGCGGTTTGCGTGCCAATTTTCGTACGTGCGTTAATCGAGCCGAATAGTTTGGCCGAATATTCGGCTATTCGGCCACGCTCCTGGCCGAATATTCGGTATTCGGCCTCAGGCCGAATATAGGCCTAATATTAGTTACAACACTAGTTTGTACTGACTGCAGATACTATCAAGTCTTCTTCTTGCACTCATTTTTTACTTAACAAGTAACAACGATAATAATAATGTCTTTTTTCATCCAAGTAATATTACAATACATTAGCTGTATTGCTAACAGCATTAACTGGCATGTGCTGTCAGAAAATCTCATCTTAGAGATAAAAGTCGACATGTCACGTGCTTTTCTGACCCACGACAGTGAGAAAAATTTCTCATTCCCACGTTCACGTTTAGTTCACAAGTCAGAAAAAGTTTATTTACTAAATTTATGTAATAAAGCATTTTTTTAAAAATTTAAAACATTGTTTTAAAACAGTATTTTATAACGTAATATAAAACTGTTTTAAAACAAAAAAACAAAGGTTTCTAAATCACACGTGTATTATTGTTTTATTAAAAAAAAACATAAATTTGCCAACCCTGATTTTATGTAACAGCTGTATGAAGATATATGAAAAGTAGTCGTATATCGACAACTAGCTTAAAAGCCTAATTTTAAAATTAGTGCTGCTTAAACTAAGTAAAGGAAAATTTATTATTATAATGTCCTTCAAGTTAATGGATTGTTTACTCAATTAGAGGCATAATATAAAATATCAATATAAAAAATACCAGTTTTATTTTTATAGCGTCAATTGCTTTCGTGCAAGTAATGGTGGTTGCGTCTCGATAGCTATAAGGATGCGGGAGATATGGGCTTGCAAGTGGTTGAAAGTGAAAGATTTTCCATTTAGATTTTAAAAATTTTCGAATTCGAATTGGTTTGATTATAGAACGATTGTAAACGTTCCAGAAAATTGATCAAATTGAAAATAGTTCGTTTGACTGGACGTAAAAATTCTCTAATTAGTCTGGAAACGAGGACCTAATTCTTGCATTCTGTGAAAACGGGTAAGATTGGCTGTAATGTAGTTATCTTAATCTTCACTATTGTTACTTTTTGCCCACAAATAAAAACCCGGCGAAGCGGGTCCTTGCAGCTATATATAGGTACAGTACAGCAGTTATTTTCGAGAATATAAAATATCAATATAAAGAATACCAGTTTTATTTTTATAGCGTCAATTGCTTTCGTGCAAGTAATGGTGGTTGCGTCTCGATACTTTAAAATGATACCAGAAGAATTAAGAAATATTTTTGGTGAATATTTTTATGCAATTTTAAACCTGGCTCAATTTTTCGGAATTAATATAACGAGAAATTCATCAGAAAACAAATTTAAAGTATATTATCGATTTATAATATACGTTGCGTTAAATTCATTTTTGTATCAAACTATTCTGGCAGTGGTGAAAAAATCAGTGAACGAAATCCATTATTGTGAAATTTCATTTCCTCAAAATATATCAAACATTCTGAATTTAATCATTATGTGCATGGTTATTTCGATATCAGTTTACTTATATCTTCTTAATTCTCCAACCTTCGTTGACAATTTCCATAAATTTTTAAATATACTTAAATCGTTTGATCGTTTATCATCTGAGTTAAAAATGGACGATCCAAAATATCATAAAATAGCTATATTCTATTGCTTGTCTAGTTACATTAATTTTTATTTTATTTTCATAAATGCATATATGTATTTCAGATATAGGAAAAAACAGATATGGAACTATTTTGATATATTTTGTTGTTGTTATTTTGCTATTCTTCTTGGATATATGTTAGGAATTATAGTAATACTCGCATATGTTGAATACACAATAATTCGCGTTATTACGCATGTTAAACGTTCTTTTTTAACTGAGACTCATGAAAGGAAATTAAAATCAACCAAAGATGTCATTATTATCCACCAGAAAGGAATAATGTTATATAATTTAATTAAAATTGTTGATCGCATGATTGGGGCAATTAATATGGAAATAATACTAGCTATTATATGTGAAGCCATTCCCAGTTTATACGCAATTCTTTTTATGGATGGTCCTACTTATATTGTATTCGTCTTTTGTATTGTTTTTCTTTCGTTATTTTTTCTACTTATTTTCTTTATTTCAGTTTTTGTTCCTTTATCTGTAGAAGTAAGTATTAATATTTCTATAATCTAGTACTGTCATATGTTTAAATAAATGAAATACTGATAAAAGTCTATTGTTTGTGTAGTTATCCAAGATGTGGAATTTGTTGATATCACTCTACTTTCAAGTGATCGATTCGAATTCAGAATTAAAGGTTAGATTACATTTACAAGTTTAAATTAATGATATTAAAGTACTGTACATACATGTGATTAACAATTGAAATTTAATATAGATCTTGAACCTGCTTCAAATTCAGAAAAGTACAAAAGGACGGAATGAGTTGTAACAAGTTCTTTATTTTCAACAAGATGTTTATTATAAAAGTAAGTTTAATCAAACAGACAGAAATTAATTTAAAAAATCGAGTACTTGTTGAACAATGGATAAAATGAAATTGTTAAATAAACACATTTTACTGTTTTAAATGTTTTAAGAAATTAATAATTGTCTTATTTATTTATATTCGTAATTTATAATATTTTGTTGTTACATTTCAGCTAATAAACTACGTCATTATTCAGATAACGGTATTCACACAACTTAGTTACAGTTACAGAAGTCATTTCAACTCGGATCCTGCAAGCTTAAACACAAATATCACGGAATAAATATAAAGATTTAAAACAACTTTTTTTTTATTTTTACAGTAGAGCATTGATTAGTCGACCCCCGATTAACCGTCACATCGGTTAACCAACCGTTCTTGTCGGCAAATTTCAAATGTCTGCTAGTGATATGGCATTACAATATTTAGCTATGTCTTGGCTACTTTAACATTATTTTTGTTAAATTTTTGCGTGTTTTAGCTGGCATCAACGGCTCGACCATTGAAGGAAGGCCAATATTTAAACGAGACTTAATTTATAACTATTAGTGGTTGTTTGTTTCGTGAGCAATAAAATAATATAAAAATAATTTTTAACAATACAATAGCGACGATTATTATTTTAGAAAAAAATTTGTTAGCCTAAACATCGATGAAAATTCAACGCAAAGTTGGTTAATCGCGGTATACTAATAAACTAATTACATGAGATATACCAATGTTTTAATATAATATACTGATAATGTATTTTTTTTCTTCTTTTCAATTATTAAATTTTTTCAGTTATTCAACCAACTTTAGTCTTCAATTGATTCGGATACTCGATACTCTACTGTATGTTCACATTGTTTTACATTTCTGTGTATATATTGTCTACTTGGACATCGTTAATTAATTGGATTTATTCTATTGATGAAGTTTTTGAACAGAAAAGAAATTTTACTGTAAAGTCAAAACAAAATACAATTAAAAATAGACATATTTCGTTTTGAATTTTCAACAAAATCAATTATCTGTTAATTTATTTACAAGTAAGTGAAAAAGTACTAAGGCAATTGATTACCTGCCCTAAATAACAAAACGCAATAATAAAAAGGATAACATAAAATTGAATCGAATAAATAAATGATGGTAATTTTTTGCTGTATTTAATGGCATTTAATGTTGACAATTAGTTGATTTGTATACGACAATTTACTGTCTGGTCTGTCTACTTCATTAACAAGGCGGTTTTTTGTTTTCCGGTGTGTGCTTTTATTTGTACGTTAACAAAAAATAGTCTATTTAACCTTTATTGCCAATCTTCGATATTTTTTATTTTATTGTGTATACATTATAGCTTTCTGGAACTTACATTTTTCATTGTATGAAGTGTTCCCTTTTTCTTCTATAGAGTAGTAAATTTCAAACTGTTCCTTTTTAGTTTTGTTGAAAAAAGTTTCACATCATGTCTTTTGTGAATGGTAGTAGCTGATATTCATTTCTTTGTTGCCAAATTTTACTTATTGTTTCCGAGTTAACTGTCTTTTTATTTTTTAATATATATTCTAGATATGTGTAGTTTGATTTTAATGTATTATGTTTTTAGAATTAATGATAGGCAAGCTGTATGAGATCAAAATATGTTTGGGACTTGTGAGTCCCAGCAGTCCCCAGAGAATCTTTTTTTGTAAATGTTAGAAATTTGTATTTTCTGCATTGTGCTTTATACATTTATGAATGTGTTTAACATTTTAATAGCTAATATGGATAGGAGACGTATATATGAATAAATAGATAATTTTTATTTAATTCCATCTGATATTGACACACATCAAAATTATATTCAACATGCACATTATGTAAAGTTTTCTTGTGGGTAAATGGAAAAAAATAGCTTTTTATATTTTCACAAATAATAAATTATTAAACCAATGGATTTAATTTCAGTTTTGTCATTCATTTTAATTTTTTTTTTAATTTTGACCTTATTATATTGTAAAAGTTAACAAATTCTTAATATATATAATTATGCATTTAATCTGCCAATTTCTCTGATAAAAGTTCTTTATATAAAACAAAAATATTTTATTCTTGAAATATTAAACAAGAAAAAACTTGTTAAATATAAATATGCTCTAATAAGTCTCATAAAAAATTATTATTATACATTTTAACATTTTTTATTTACTTATCTGTTAACAAACATCTCTTCTAATGATAAAATGAGAAATATAAAAAATTTTTATCAAAAAATAAAAATTCGTAAAATTTTAAAATGAAACTTATAACTGATCTTTTAATGAATTTATATATATAAAGAAAATATTGTCATAAAACAATATTATATTTTAAAGTGAATTATTTTACTTAAAATCATTTGACAGATGAATGTGATTAATAGATATTATGATGTTAGAATTATTTAAAAAATATTGATGCAACCAGACTTTGTATTGTTTTATACGTGATAGCCTTATGCAATCGTTGTGTAAACTATTGTAAGGAGCTGCTAAACCATTATTATTATTTGTTTTCGAACAAAAATCTGTATTAAAATATTTATACAATTGTAGAAGTTACGTTATGTTTAACAGTTAATTTGCTCGGAATTTAATTCTTGTTTCAATAAATTATAATAAAAAGTTTGATAATGTAATTGCTTTATTAAACAGCTTAACACATTTAGGGTAAATTTCATTAATTAATAATAATTTTTTTTATTTCTAAATAAATCTCGCGCGTTATTTTAAAGTATTATCAGGCAAATAAAATATTGATCTGTTTAACTTGACGTCAAAAAATGCACCATTCGTAGGTGGAACAAATTAATATTTATTTTACACGACCTCATTTGCAAATTTCATTTAAATTTACATTCAAAGTTTAACAAAATATATATAATAATGGCATAGGTCTAACAATTAGGCCTATATCATTGTAAAATACTAAATATGTCTACTAAATACTATATCTCATTCATATAACTTATAAATATAGGCTATATATTTCTATATGCATGTAACATCTAAATATATAAAATTGCTTGTCCTGACTGATTGATTCACAGACTGACTGACTGATTCATCATCGCCCAGAGCAAACCGCTTAACCTAGAAAGGTAAAATTTGGTACACAATTAGGGTACGTCATGGAAACGCACACTAAGAAGAAATTTTTCGAAATTCCCCCGTGGAAAGAGAAGGGAAGGATTAAGGCTTAACCGGAAAAACGGCTTTTACTGTACTATTTTAAATGCGATTTTTTGTTTTCAACTACGTTTAGTCTTCATTGAGTACTTAGGTGTATTAAATTGATAACATTTCAGACATTGTTATAAATACTTTATCTATTTCGATTTTAAAAATGTTCGATCCGTTTTAAATTCAGATTTGTTATCGCATTTTGGTTCGATTATAGAACGATTGTAAACGTTCCAGAAAATTGATGAAATTGAAAATAGTTCGTTTGATTCTTGGCAATTCTCTTCAGCGGTAGGTGTTATATGACAATTACTATGGTTATTGAAATATTAAATGTAAATGGGGTTTGCTTGCAAAACCTCCGCGGACGAAGTTGCGGGTAATAGCTAGTCTTAATATATATTTATACCTTATATTACAAAATAGACTTAAACTGAGAAATACAAGAAAATTTTGCCAATAAAATGTATTTCGCTTAAGTTCTTAAAAATCTCTATACACTCGCTTTTTCAACACCTATTTCACCATTGATAGCCGGATTTGCGATGGAAAGTATAGTGAAAAGTGTAGAATTTTATTATCTTTCACATATACACACCGCTTCGGTACGAAAAAAACTACAGTAAAACACCCAAATATGAAATCAATTGTTGATAAATACTGTAGCTATAGAGAAAGAAAATAAATAGTTTTAACGGTAATGTTAGTTGTCTGCAACACTTATTCGTCGAACGTATGTTACATTAGTTGGTGACGCAGCTAACTTTGTTTAATAGGAATAAAATAATTTAATCTAAAAGTAGAAATTATTTTAAAAATTAAATGAATTATTTAAATATTCAAAATATTCGAGTGAATAGTAATAACATTTTAATTTCGTATTAATATTTTTAGTTTCGTAATTCGGCCGTTTTGTCAATACTTTTGTTCTCAATAACCCAAATTCATAACAAATATGTTAAATATTAAAAGTATATTTTATTAACAATTCAATCAGAGTAAATAGAGAAAAGTACTTCGATAGCTTTTCCTTTATTATATATTGATTTTATTTACATAACAAGTATATCATAGTAAAAAAACCCAAAAATCTGTGGATTTTTAAAGTAAAAAATGTTGCTCTTGGTTATTAAATAAATATTAACAAATGATCTTGTTTATCAATTATTAAATTAACAATTAACATTTTCAAAGATCAAAATATTAAACATTATATATATAACACTTATACACATCTATCAATATAATAATGTAGAAATCCTAATAAAATTTTATTGTATTGTGCGTTAGTTTTACTTCAACAAAAGACCAACAATCATCACACTATTTAATTTTGAATTTCTACTCCAAGTTATTCTGTAACGTTGCTTTACTTTATTGAAAATTTGCGTAAGTTTCAAAAGAACAAAGATATGCTAAAGCATTCTCCTTGCCAATAACGACTGAATAGGAGGCCAGTTCCCCATAAAAGTCCTCCCGGAAGACATTAATTCTGGCGCGTACGTATAGGCTGTTCGATACAGCCGGCAAATCGGTCGCATAGCGATGATACACACATGTCTATTCGGAGAAAGAGCCTACATTGAGCTAAAATCTCCATATTAACACCACCGAAGAAGAAAGAAAGAAGATATGCTAAAGCAATTTGGTGACAGTAAATATATTGCCCCTGAAAAGTAAAAAACTTTAATATTCATGGAATAATTTATTAATTGTATTTTAAAATACAAGTTTCTAATTACCACGTCTTCAATGAATTGAGGTCGATTGGCACGGATACTTCTTACAGCAAAGAATACGTCCACTTCTTGTTCGTGTTTTATCTTATCGCAAATAAATACAGATCCGCAATATAATCCACAAGCACGTGCACCGTTCCTTCATTTTATATAAAATAACTGTTTAACCTAGGATTTCTACAACTTTATTTTAAATTTAACATGTAATCATTGCTTACGTATTCGTAAATTAACACTAATATATTGAAAATAGTGATTTATACTTATAGACATTGAACAATGATGGTGGTGGTTCCAGAATTTTGTTGCCATCTTTCTACTTTTTCGATTAAGCACAATAATATGTCGGAAATACGTGGGAATGTGCTATACGACGACCATCCTGTGAAATGAAATTGCTTCATGATTTTTGTAACTGTTTATTCCTAAATAAAGTTCAATATTATTTTTGCATTCTTAAGTTAAGAATTTATTTTCGGTTTATTTTAATGGTTTTAAATAAAAGTGAAAGATAATTTTAAGTTAAGTTAGTTAAATTAATTTATGACAGAGACCAATTCTTTATTAGATTAAAAAAAATTGAAAAAAACGTGTTGCTCGGATTATTCAATCTATATATATATAATCGAGATAAACTGATAATAATAATAATAATAACTCTCCCTTGGTTACCACCTGGTCATGGTAGGAGAGCCCAGTAATTTTACTGAACCATAGATCAATGCAGGCTGGAACACAAGCTCCTGGTAGGAACACCCATGCCAGGTCTATGAAGTTAATGGATATATTTGATTGTGTAATGAACCGAAAACAAATTATGTTATAGACTAGTAAGTTAAGTAAAGTTTATCTGATTCTGTGATGTGCCAAAGAAAAATTGAAAGAAGCAATCAAAATATATCCATTAACTTTGAAAGAAATCTGTCAATATATTCATTAACTTTAATAAGAAGATAAAATATGTATTACGTCTACTTAACAATGTACGTAGATTTTATAGCGTTGATGTAGTCAACTTATCCTCCCAGTAAGGAGAATGAGAACTTGTGCTGTATAAGTGTCATTGCATACATTGCATGTGTAATGTTGACTGATGAGGGGCTAAGCGCCCGAAACGTGTAAAAGTACCCGTATCAACTGAATAAAGAGGAATAACGCCAAGTGTTTCATTAATAACACAGTCTTGTGTTCAATAGTCAATAAACACGAAAACACGGTTTCAGAAAACAAATTACTCTAAGTATATTATTAATATATTACTATAAGTAATCACATTTCAACACAACTAGTATATGCTTTATGAATTAGTGACTTCCCCACAGTACAAAATAGGAAAGTAAAAACAACTTAAAGTAATGATAGTACTTTCGTCAGGATAGGCCGGTTCTGAATGTATGACTCTAAGCAATCAGCTAAGCTATTCCAAAGTACAAAGCTTTTACCTGACAATTATCTATTTTTCGGGCCCTGTACTGCTAATTTACTTTATTTCTTTAGTAGTATAAAAATGTCTGTTATACCCCAAAAATAAAAAAAAATAAATGTTTTTAAATTAATATAAAATTTTAAAAATTCAATTAAAAAAGTTAAAAAATTTAAATGTTATAAAATTAGGAAAAATGTTTAAAAAAAGTAAAGAAAATAAAATGTTAGAAAATGGCATCTTTATATTTCATCCTAAAAATTCTATTAATTCACAAAAAGATGTTTAAATAACAGTAAAAAAGTAAATAGGGGAGACCGGGGCAACTTCGGCATGCGGGGCAAGTTTGTCAAGCTCTTTTTTTTAAAAACAAATTAAAAGGAGACTTTGGATATAGGTTAGGCAGTTGAGTTTTATTGGTGGCTTGTTGAGTGTAGTGTTTTTATTGTTCTCCAACAAGCGTACTTGAATTATCAAGCAAATTTTCATTTTCGTTCAATTCCATATAATATTTTTTTCCATTTATATTGAATTGGCAGGTTTTGTTATAATTCCATGATAACGAAAGTTACTTTTCCTGTTAGAAGGATGTAACTTCAACTTATTCACGTGGCCAGATCGTGGCTTGGCATTCTGTTCTCAGGGTTGTACTTAATGTTTCGAAATCATGACTAGCGGGGTAAGATCGGCAACATAAAGCCACATTAGAAGCAAAGGATAAAAATCAAACAGATGATAAATGAAAACATGTTTGCATTTGTTATTCATGTATATATGTCTTTGAACTTGCATTTCGTTGTAATAATATTAAATGGGTGTTGGATTTGTATTTCTTTGTTTTAATAGTGAATTCCAACTTATACATTGTTAATAACATAATTTTATATACGTGCCTATCTTGCCCCATTACTGTTGCCCCTATACCAGGGGCAACTTTAATAAAAATAATTAAAATAATTACAACTTTACAAAAAGAGAGAAGTTGCCGATCTTGCCCCTATACCCGGGGCAACTTCGTCAATTTCTCTCTTCTTGTAAAGTTGTAATTATTTTAATTATTTTTATTTCCAAACTGATTTTAACCAGTTCTATAGTAAGGTAACATTCCAATAGACAATATGCAAAGCTTTTTTTTCAGTTTACAGCAGTATTTATTACACAAAATTTAAGTAAAGCTTAACATGCCGATCTTGCCCCGGTCTCCCCTATAAGAAAAATAGGATAAATGTTTTTAACTCAGGATTCTCCCACCACAGAGGATAGGGAGAGAATTAAGGCTTACCCTAAAAAACTCGACTTCTACTGTACTATTTTAGATGCGGTTTTTTGCGTTTTTACTGCGTTTTAATAGGCTACCACATTTAGTAGGGTACCACGAGGGATGAAAGAAGTGTATTACTTAACAATGGAAGTGTTAAGAGAAAGCGGCATGCAAGATTTACAAGATTTTTTTGCGTTTTTGCGAGAAATAAAACATATTTTTAGACCCACTTTCATACAGTTATCATTTTACGCAAAGTTGGGATGATCTTTAAAAAATATTATAAAACATAGACATCGGATTTAAAACATGTTTTTAAAACAAATGTTTTAAAACATTTAAAACGCGGTTTTTTTGGAAATAAGATACTGGGATCAAGTATAATAGAAAAAAAAGCAGAAAAACTTCAGTGTAAGACTCAAGAATGTACAGAATGTTTTATTTAATATAAAATAGAGTTTTTTAAAATATTTCTTTATAAAATGGCATTTTTAAGATTTGCATGTACGAAACCAAAACAGGATTGACAGCATTGGCTTCTTCACCTTGAACAATTTCTTATTTTCAGAAATGTGCAACGTTCAGTAGTGTTTGTTTAGGTGCTTGAAAACTTTAACAAGCTTTGCTGCCTTTTCCTGTCCAAGTCGATTTTTAAGTTTTGAATGAACAAGTCTATAAGTAGAGAAAATTCTCTCAATTCCCGCTGAAGAAACCAATGCTGTGTGCAGCTGTGTAACTAATTTTAAAAGACGTTCATCAATTCTGTCAGGTAGTGACTGCCATCATGTAAGAGGAGTGATATTAGTTAGCATAGACTCTGCAAACATGTATTGCAGAAATGGGCTAGTTTTTGCCAAGTATTTTAAAACTGAAGGCATAGCATCTGGGTAGTTAGTCTGGCACACAGTTAGTGCAGCATTTTTCATACTGTCTGTGATCTTTGCACCATGGTATCTTCGGTCCAGAAGATTTGCTAAAAAGTGATAGTCTGTGACAACCATATCAAATCTATCTTTGTCTGCTTGTGTGACTCCAGTGATCCCAAGTTGTTGCAAGTAATTTTGAACACTATAAAAGCGATAATATCATTAGATGTACAAAGTTAATGAATTTTAATAAACACAATTTTGAAATTAAATCGATTACAAAAAACAATTCTGGCTAATGTAACTTCACCAAACCATAATTCGATTCCTTTACTGATTGTGCAGTCATTTCTTTACATTTTGCCTAATGCAACAGCAACGATCTTTAAACGTGTCAGCAAATCTCCAAAATCACGCTTAAAAGATTTTGGCTAGAATATCCTTGTGAATTACGAGCCTGTTTTCATCGCAAACCTGTTACCATAAAATTTGTAACGGTTGTCAAGATTAAACACTTCATACTTATTATTCAGAACTCATTGAGTACATGAATAGAGTTAACTAGCATTAGAGTAAACAGTCAGTTCACGAAACAAAATAATCATATGTTTCATCTCATTATTATTACTCTAAATATATTATTACTATATCACTATAAGTAATCACATTTTAACACAACTAGTGTATGCTTTATGAATTAGTGACTTTCCCCACAATTCAAAATAAGAAAGTAAAAAACAACTTAAAGTAATGATAAAACCTTCGTCAGGATAGGCCAATTCTGAATGTATGACTCTAAGCAATCAGCTAAGCTGTTCCAAAGTACATCCTGTGGTAATATTAATCCTTTTCCACCTGCTCTTTGTATTTGGCTTTCGGAAAATAATGATTCCGGAAGTATATAATGATGTGCTTAACTTGTTCATTAACCGCTTTCATATTGATTTCTTGAGTCAGTAAGTTTAAAATATGAGCAGAGCCTCCGTAAGTGACAATATCTAAATTTTCTGTCATTGCTAATGTTTCTCTCATTTTTTTTCATATTGCTTGCGTTGTCACTTACGAGGATTCTTACTTCACAGCCATACTTTTGATTGCATTTTTTTTATTTCTGCATTTGCAATAAATTCTAAGTAGTTTGATATGTGCTTTTCTGCGCCTGTATAAACTGAGTCAATCAAATGAACTGTTCCATCAGGATCAGTCAGACAAACACAAATCACTTGTTCATTATGGATATTACTCCACCCATCAATAGCCATACAGACTGTAATAACCTTTAACTCATCAGCTGATTCACTCTCAATGGAATTGTATACAGTGTCCAGCAAGCGTCTCCCAATTTCCTTTCACTGTGGAGGCTCATATCCAGGTCGCAACATCTGACAAAATTTTATAAATTCGGGGTGTTCTACACGAGTAAAGGTTGAATTGAAGGCATATATAAATTTTGCGCATTGGAGATCCAACTGCATTTTTTTTTATTAGCTGACGTTTTCACAATAAATGAATCAATGCGTTGCAATTTTACTTTGCTTTGGGATGCAGTTGCCAGTGAAACGAGTGGAGCCAAGAGTGATAGCGGAGTGCTTCCCACTGGTCTCAGACTTAGTCTCCTGATTTTCTGACTCCTGCCATTCTAAATAATAAATATAGAAACAATAAATTAATTATTAATTAGGTGCATGTTTTTAAAATTACTAGTATATACAGACGTGTGAAAATTATTAGACTGAAGTCGAACCAGTGCAATATAAAATGATACATTTTAGATTAAGAACCAAAAATAATACAATTTATGCATGAGTCTAATAATTTACACACTTGTATGTTTAGTTCACAATGATTATGACATTAATTATATACTATTGACTTTAGTTTCCAAGACCTAATTAATTTCCGCTCGGAAAACTTTTAATCTATTGATTTTTTTATATTAAATAATTATTTCCACGTAAAAGCGAATCTGACAGCCGAAATAATTGCGGGAATAAATACCTCCAAACAACGTGTTTTTATAGAAAAACTGTATGAAATATTTAAAATAATCAAAAGTGCTTTTGTTTCATGAATAAAGCTGAAAGGAATTGTTATTCTTTCATTTGACTGGCATGAAAATTCACACGTGCAGTCTGCATTGTTTACAAATCAGTTGACAGTATAACATAATTTCTAATTTTTATGCTATTAAAATACGAAAGAAACTGAAAAAAGGTATATATGTAAAAAATTATACTGAATAAAAAAGAAAAACAGCCGGCTAATGTTATAAAAATCATCCAATAGTATTTTAAAAAATTTTAGCGAAGTCAAAACGGTCCTATAAAAGTTTAGAACGATTTCATTAATTTTATTTAAAAAACTCTCATAAAAAACAACGAGGCAATTAACATGCTAATTAATAAAACGTTATAAAAAACATTCGCAGCAAAAGTAATTAATAAAATTTTCATAGGTCATCGATAACGATGTATATGTATAGCCCATACATTTTTGGAAAAGGACCGTTTTTTTCGGTAACGCTATGTAAACTGCCCGAGAAGGCAGAACTATGTAACTCAGGCGAAGAAGTTAAAAATATCTATATAGGTACAAATTGAGTTATGACCCACATAAAACTTTTTAGCTACCTATAAAAAAAATTAAAATTTATAATGGTTCAAAATACTCACCTAGCTGTTGCAATTCCTGTATATCATCCTGTAGGTGGTTATATTCAATATGTTTTTTCATACGAGCGACTAATCCAGCCATTTTTTTCCTACATAATTTGCATTGCGCCTTGCCGGTTTTCCTAAATTTCCAGAAATTAGTTTGTACTGATTCCAGATATTATCAAGTCTTCTTCCTGCACTCATTTTTTACTTAACAAGTAACAACGATAATAATAATGTCTTTTTCCATCCAAGTAATATTACAACACATTAGCTGTATTGCTAACAGTATTAACTGGCATGTACTGTCAGGAAATCTCATCTTAGAGATAAAAGTCGACATGTCACGTGCTTTTATGACCCATGACAGTGAGACAAATTTCGCATTCCCACGTTCACGTTTAGTTCACAAGTCAGAAAAAGTTTATTTACTAAATTTATGTAATAAAACATTTTTTAAAATTTAAAACATTGTTTTAAAACAGTATTTTATAACGTAATATAAAACTGTTTTAAAACAAAAAAACAAAGGTTTCTAAATGACACGTGTATCATTGTTTCATTTAAAAAAAAAACATAAATTTGCCAACCCTGCTTTTATGTAACAGCTGTATGAAGATATATGGCAAGTAGTTGTATATCGACAACTAGCTTAAAAGCCTAATTTTTAAAATTAGTGCTAGGTAAAGTAAGTAATGGAAAATTTATTATTATAACGTCCTTTGAGTTATTGGATTGTTTACTCACTTACAGCCATAATATAAATTATAGAGGATAATAATTTTAATGGAATATTATTAATAATATTGCATCGATTGTTTTCGTTCAAGTAATTGCATAAATAGGTACAGTACAGCAGTTATTTTCGAGAATATAACGTACTTTAAAATGATACGAAAAGAATTAAAAGATATTTTTGGTGACTATTTTTATGCAATTTTAAACCTTGCTCAAATTTTCGGAATTAATATCACGAGAAATTCATCAGATAACAAATTTAAAGTATATTATCGATTTATAATATACGTTGCGTTAAATTCATTTTTGTATCAAACTATACTGGCAGTGGTGAAAAAATCAGAAAACGAAATCTATTATTGTGAAATTTCATTCCCTCAAAATATATCAAACATTCTGAATTTAATCGTTATGTGCATGATTATTTCGATATTAGTTTTCTTATATCTTCTTAATTCTCCAACCTTCGCTGACAATTTAAATAAATTCTTAATTATACTTAAATCGTTTGCTCGTTTATCATCTGACTTAAAAATGGACGATCCAAAATATCATAAAAAAGCCATATTCTATTGCTTGTTCAGTTACATTAATTTTTATTTTATTTTAATAAATACATATATGTATTTAAGATACAGGAAAAAACAGATATGGAACGATTCTGATATATTTTGTTACTGTTATTTTGCTGTTCTTCTTGGATATATATTAGGATTTATAGTAATAGCAGCATATCTTGGATACACAATAATTCGCGTTCTTATGCAAGCTAAACGTTCTTTTTCAACTGAAACACACGAAAAAAATTTAAAATCAATCAAAGATGTCATTATTATCCACCAGAAAGGAATAATGTTATATAATTTAATTAAAATTGTTGATCGCATGATTGGAGCAATTAATATGGAAATAATACTAGCTATTATATGTGAAGCCATTCCCTGTTTATACGCAATTCTTTTTATGGATTGTCCCACTTATATTGTATTCGTCTGTTGTATTGTTTTTGTTTCGTTATTTTTTGTTCTTGTTTTCTTTATTTTATTGTTTGTTCCTTTATCTGTAGAAGTAAGTATTAATATTTCTATAATTTAGTACTGTTATATGTTTAAATACATGAAATATTGATAAAAGTTTATTGTTTGTGTAGTTATCCAAGATGTGGAATTTGTTGATATCACTCTACTTTCAAGTGATCGATTCGAATTCAGAATTAAAGGTTAGATTACGTTTACTAATTTAAGTTAATGATATTGAAGTACCGTACAGTACATGTGATTAACAATTGAAATTTAATGTAGATCTTGAACATGCTTCAAATTCAGAAAAGTACAAAGGACGGAATGAGTTGTAACAAGTTCTTTATTTTCAATAAGATGTTTATTATAAAAGTAAGTTTAATCAAACAGAAATAGAAATTAATTTTAAAAAATCGAATACTTTTTGAACTATGGATAAAATGAAATTGTTTATTTCATTCATTAAAATGAACAAATTTTATTGTTTTAAATGTTTTAAGAAATTAATAATTGTCTTATTTATTTATATTCGTAATTTATAATATTTTGCTGTTACATTTCAGCTAATAAACTACGTCATTATCCAGATAATGGTATTCACCCAACTTAGTTATAGTTACAGAAGTCATTTCAACTCGGATCCTTCAAGCTTAAACACAAATATCACAAGATAAATATAAAAATTTAAAGGTACTCTTTTTATCTTTATGTCCATACTGTTTTACATTTCTGTGTATATATTGTCTATTTGGACATCGTTAATTAATTGGATTTATTCTATTGATGAAGTTTTTGAACAGAAAAGAGATTTTAGTGAAAAGCCAAAACAAAATACAGTTAAAAATAAACATATTTTGTTATGAATTTTCAACAAGGTCTATTGTCTGTTAATTTATTTACAAGTAAGTGGAAAGTACGAAGACAATTGGTTACCTGCCCTAAATAACAAAACGCAATAATGAAAAGAATAACATACATTTGAATCGAATAAATACTTTTAATAATTATTTACTGTATTTAATGACGTTTAATGTTAAAATTAGTTGATTTGTATACGACAATTTACTGTCTGGTCTGTCTTCTTCGTTAGCAAGGCAGTTTTCTGTTTTCCGGTATGTGCTTTTATTTGTACGTTAACTAGAAATGGTTTTTTAAAAACGTATAACTGATCTTTTAATAAATTTATATATATGAAGAAAAAAATATCGTGATGTTAAAATTATTTATTAAACATTGATGCAAACAGACTTTGTGTTGTTCTAGAAATCATACGTAATAGCCTTATGAAATTGTTGTGTAAACTATTGTAAGGAGCTGCTAAATTATTATTATTATTGGTTTTCGAACAAAAATCTGTATTAAAATATTTGTACAATTGTAAAAGTAACGTTATGTTTAACAGTTAATTTGTTCCGGATCTAATTCATGTTTCAATAAATTATAATTAAAAGTTTGATAATGTAATTGCTTTATTAAACAGCTTAACACATTTAGGGAAAATTTGATGAATTAATAATTCTTTTTTATNTTGTAAAAGTAACGTTATGTTTAACAGTTAATTTGTTCCGGATCTAATTCATGTTTCAATAAATTATAATTAAAAGTTTGATAATGTAATTGCTTTATTAAACAGCTTAACACATTTAGGGAAAATTTGATGAATTAATAATTCTTTTTTATTTCTAAATAAATCTCGCGCGTTATTTTAAAGTATTATCAGGCAAATAAAATATTGATCTGTTTAACTTGACGTCAAAAAATGCACCATTCGTAGGTGGAACAAATTAATATTTAATTTACACAAACTCATTTGCAAATTTCGTTTAAATTTACATTCAAAGTTTAACGAAATATATATGTTGCAGTCAAAACCAGTTTTTAGTTAGGACGCATTTTAACAAGTTGAAACTAGTTTATACTGGATGTCTTTGTTACATTTACAATTTTTTAGTTATAAATAGAATTTACTGCTGTGCATGTTTAGATTTTAGATAAAACTAGTTTTAACTTTGAACATTAGTTCAAACTAATTTTAGCTACATAAATATGTTTGGGGAAAATAAATAAAGTCATAATTGGGATTAAAATATTTGTATTATTTAATACAATATTTATTGAAAATATTGGTCATACATCTGTGTTATTAAAATTAATTAAAGCGATACGAAATTAATTACACACCATAGGAACATTTTAAAAGAAAATCACAGAGCCATGTCGGCAATATTAACTCTAAAACAACATCATTAATACAGTATTAATTAAAGTCATACAAAAATAATCATTCAATAGAGGAACATAAATATAAAAATTAAGTCTATATTACTTGTTATTGCAAGGCAAACTATCATGGCATTTTGAGTTACACAAGTTGCCTTTTTTCTTACAAAAGCACATCTTTGATATACATGCCTTCTTACACGAACAGTGAACAAATCCTTGGCCTGTTCCTAAGGCTGCTCTCCTGGCAGCAGTTCTTAAAGATACATTTGTCTCTGGCACTTCTTCTAGTAGCAAGAATTTTTCTTTGGACATGTCGAATTCTGACCTGATCAAGTACATTTAAGTTTTCAAATAGGTTTATACTTATTTTAAATTGAATCTTTAATTAATAATAATTATAGTAAATTGTGCCAAAAAAGGAAACAATTTTTTTCATAATAATTAGACTTCAAAATATTAACGAATTAACTGCATAGTTAGATACATTAAACAGTGACACAATTGTGTAGTCTATCCCAAATTTTGTTCCAAATTTATGCAAACCTTGTTCATCCTTTTGAAGAATCACTCCATAATATTACGGAGATCTGCTTTTGCTCTGTTGACATCAGGGATTGGTATAATTATATTATCACTGATTTCTACAGGAGCGTGTATTGAATCCAAAGCCAATTTCATTCTCTGGGCCTGTTATTCCAAATTTAAATGAGCTTTTTCTCTGGCTGCTATTATTTGGGTCTGTCGATTCGCATTAGCTACAGATTCTGGATCTACGTCACTAGCTGGTATTAGCGAGGTTGAGGCCGACGTTTTAAACACGAAAACTTGTACGTTGGACGTTCAGCGCCACTTTCCCGTGAGCCTAGAAGTTTGACAATGGTGTTTGGATAGTCAGTGGAATCATGTTCGACATTCCAAACACTATTATCAAACTTCTAGGCTGACAGGAAAGCGGCGCTGAACGTCCGACGTACACGTTTTCACGTTTAAAACTTCGGCCTCAACCTCGCTACTAGTTGCAGCTTCTAGGTCTTCTTGACTGGCCACTATTGTAATTAGAGACTGTAAGCGTTATGACGTGTTAGCTGAATGAACTTTGACCTCGGTCGAAATAGTTTTTCCTAAACCATTTTGTAAAAACCGGTTTTGTCTAGCAGCGGCGGCCTTAACCATTGCGAGGCTCCGGGCGACAGATCTTTGTGAGGCCCTTCTCCTTTGTGCAAAGTATATGAATTGGAAGTAGGTATTTCTGATGATTGACAAGAAATGCAAAAGTTATAAATGAATAAATTTAGAGTTTTAAAGTATTACATTAGAAGATTTATAAAAGTTAACAAACATAAAGACGACAAATTATTATTTTTTTTACTCTTTCCACTCTGTGGCCATTAAGAGGGAAAACCCTAATAGTCCTGCTATAAGAGTATAGCAAGCCAATTAGAGTTCGGCAAGGCACACAATCGGGCGACAGGGTGGTGAGGGACTAGACCCGACATATCCGAACGGACCCCCCCCCGAAAATTCCCTAGGGATTTCTTAACCCATCCGGATTCGTTCCTGGGTCCTCCACAGCGGTAGGGTGGCATCTTGACCGCTCGGCCATCCGGTCTACGACGACAAATTATCAATGATAATAAACTAAGGTACATAAATGCCTTAAAAGATATACACGGAATTTAAAAATTAACCATTTCAACATACAATCTTTGCGCAGTCAGCTAGATTCGTGAGACTTTAGGTAATCACCCAAGTGTTTCCAATCACACACTCCTTCATTGGATCCAATTCTTGTGTTTTCTAGTCCGAACGTTCGACACGGAAAGCAGTAAACGGCATCCTTTGTGAATAAATCATCCAGCACTTGTCAAGTTTTTCACCATTAGCTAATATTTTACTGTAATGATATTCGCTGAATCGCCGTCCATTATCATTTACAGGGAAAAAATCAACTTTAACCCGGATTGGACTTTTTAATACAATCTCAGTTTGGTCTACATCAGTAATTGTTAATGGCCACAAACCTGGGTCATTTTGAGGATTCAGATTTTCAATTCTGCCAGTCATGAATGTAGACATAGACTCAGATACGTATTCTTGGCTGGATAGGGTTGACGGTGGCGGTGGTGTAAGAGACAAAGTGATGTTGACTCATTATCCTCGCTATTATTACTAGGTGGCAGCGGCACCCATGACGATGTTGAAAGAATAATTTCAGCTGGGTTAGGGTTACAGTGCAGTAATGTGTCACTTTCAGTCAATGAAGGGTTTCTAGAGGTTTCTTGACCATCACTTTTTATTTATTTATATAAAGACCCACGTAGATTTTCTTCTACCCGCTTTCTTTTGATAGCTCGTTTCATTTTTGAACTCCGACTCAAATTTTCTACCGGCATCACGATCAAGCGAACTCATTTCATAAATTCTGTTTCGCACATAAAACTAATTCAGAAATAATTTACAAGCAGTTTTACACAGTTTTTTTTAACAATTCACTCTTTACCATAAGTACTGTTAATAATGTAAGATTCACTAAAACTTAATATCATTTAATGTTTATTTACCCACTGAAAGATATGTGCCATACAAACGATTATGTAGCGCATACAGCTGCTAGCAAAATAAGCGTCAGGTGACAAGAATTGACAAACGAAATGAAACACGGGGATACCCCGAGCATAAATCGTAAACACCATGAATCACGAAAGTAACAAAACCGCCCGTTCAAGTGAGTTTTCTAAGCGCGAGGAACAGGATTCAAATAGTAATAAATTTTTCAAATATGTTTTACAGTCAAATTACAAAAAATATTATTATTCACTGATAAATAAATAAATTAATTTTGATATCGTTAATCTTACCTTTTATACGAATGTGAGATTGAATAAATCTAAATGAGAAATTTTATTTAGGCACTTATTAATAATAATATATACTGTACTATGAATTAATCAAATTTATTTTATTGTTATAACTAATAGCTAAGGATAAAATAAAAAGTTTTAAATATCAACTTTTTTCTACTCGGGTTGTTGCGCGAGGCCCCTGCAAGAGCGAGGCCCCGGGCGATTGCCCTGCTCGCCACCCCCTAAGGCCGCCTCTGTTGTCTAGTTAAAACTAGTTTTAACTCAAATTTATTTTTGACTAGCGGTAAATTCCAGTTATAACAAAAACATCCAGTATAAACTAGTTTCAACTAGTTAAAACGCATCCTAACTAAAAACTGGTTTTGACTGCAACATATATAATAATGGCATAGGTCTAACAATTAGGCCTATATTATTGTAAAATACTAAATATGTCTACTAAATACTATACCTCATGCATATAACTTAAAAATATAGGCTATATATTTTTATATGCATCTAACATCTTAATATATATTTATACCTTAAATTACAAAATAGACTCAAAGCTGAGAAATACAAGAAAATTCTGCCAATAAAATGTATTTCGCTTTAGTTTTTAAAAATCCTTCTATATTCCCTTTTTTCAACATCAATTTCATCATTGATGACCCGATTTTCAATGGAAAGTATGGTATAGAATGGAGAATGTTATTTTCCTTGACATAAGCCACGAATACATATACATACAGATTCGAGTACGAGAAAAACTACAATAAAACACCCAAATATGAAATCAATTGTCGATAAATACTTTAGCTATAAAAAAAGAAAATAAATCGTTCTCCCGAAAATTCGTTTTCCCGTGACGTCTTGATTTGCACAGATTTGCCTTTCACCAGAGACTTTCGCCGAAGCTGTGCCGCACGCCCCGGGGCCGTCGATCTCAACGTACGACATCGAAGGACCAAACGGAGAAAGTCGGACCCTTGAAGGAACTTTTAATTTGCTCCCCGAGCTGTGTTATGTTGAAAATTTGAAGAACGTATTAAGAATCTTTTGTAATATAATAAACGGGTTAAAGATGGTAAACCTGTCTCAGAAAGTCATTCTGCGCCCACACGACAGAAGGAACCGCTCGGTTGTCGAAAAACCTCACCCTAATCGGCTGACCTCACAATTGTATACTTCCAGAATCATTATTTTCCGAAAGCCAAATACAAAGAGGCAGGTGGAAAAAAATTAATATTACCACAGGATGCACTTTGGAACAGCTTAGAGTCATACATTCAGAACTGGTCTATCCTAACGAAGGTCCTATCATTACTTTAAGTTGTTTTTACTTTCTTATTTTGTAAACTTTACAGAAATTTTAACACCGGAATAGATAAATTACCCAACTTCACTGCCTGTAACCGGCGTTCTTCTTCTCCAATACAGAGGACTTTGCAAACGTTTTCGAACCTAATGTGGTTCTTCTTCAGGCGCTATGGAATTTCCTATATGAATTCGAATTTCCAGAATTAATCGTTGTTTTGGAAAATTTTTTTGGAACGTTGTCACGTGTTACCACATTGTACCACATTGTGTGACCACATTGTGACCACATCACGTTGTGATGGCGTCATTGTAGACTTGCGCATTATCCGTATGTTGTTACTTTAGAATTTTATTGAGGAAGACCTTCCATGCTGTTGATATCTTCATTTCTTGTTTGAAGTTAATGCAGTGCTTATTCCTGAGGGTGTTAAGGAAAATGTATATGGCCTCTAGCCATCTGAGGTATTCTGTGCGGACTGTGGTGTGAATAATTCTGGCTAGAGGGAATAGCGGCTCTATTTCTGGGTCGGAGGAGTATACCGCTAAGGCGGTGTTGTTTCTATGATGTAGGGTGTCCGCTTTGTGTTCTTTGATTCTAGTTACTAAGTTGCGTTTAGTGGACCCGATGTAGAATACTTCGCTGTTGTCTCTATGATCGATGATGGGCACAGAGTATACTCCCGGAAGTCTGTTGCTGTCTGGAGCGTCTTTTCCGTTCCTAAGCCAATCGAATATTGTGGCGCACCTCCTAAATTCCAAGCGGACATTCTTTTTCTTGGCTATCTGGTTGTATATGGCCTTAAGTGCCGGGTTGTACGTGATTGGTATGTACTTAACCAGGGAATCATTGGAATGAGAGGTGTTGTTGGATTGTTGTTGTAGTACCTTGTTGTTTATCTTGCATAAGACGTTGTGATAGCCATGTTGTTTAGCTATGTGCTCTATGCGTCACATTTCAGAATTGAAAGCTGATTGTGACGAGGAATGTGAATATGCTCTTTTGATTAGTGTTTTGAATGCTGCCATCTTATACTGTGATGGGTCACATGATGTTGCAGGTATATACAAAGGTTGAGCGGTTGGTTTATGATACACTTCTGTATTGATAAATGATCAATTCTTATTTTGTACTGTGGGGAAAGTCACTAATTCATAAAGCATATACTAGTTGCGTTGAAATGTGATTACTTATAGTAATATAGTGTGAAAACCTGAGGGCCCTAGGCCTCATTTAATAATTTTTATTAAATATGCTTAAATATTGACAAAAAATATTACTTCGTTTTTGGGGAAAAATTGGTGTTTTAGTCGTGGGAAAAGATAGATAACAGATGCTACTTCCGTTAAAGGAAGTCCGTACATCCTCTGTTTTTCCCTTATCCGTTAAAAATCTCGCTCAGATGGGAAATGGTTACCCCTCATTCGTCCCCCTTTCGTCGGTTCTCACGAAAGAACTACTGGACGATGATTGGACGAAAATTTTAAAATAAAAGGAGAGATTAGTCAGAATTCGGGGAGTTCTTCGACAGATCCGAAGCATCTAAACTCCACGCAGTTTTCCTCCTGATGGCCAACGCCCAAAACGGAGTCCGATAGACGAAGTCCCGAGTCTACACTTAGAAGAAGTGATATTTTTATATTGTGTGCACGAATTGATCTCCCGTATGAAAGTAATATGAACCCTATCTACAAGGTGTCCTCTACCTACAGAAACGAAGACGACGACAACTAACAGGTCGTATGTTTAGAATCATTTTGTGAGCTCTCTCTCTCGATCGCGCATTAGCATAGAAAAGGTCGTAGCCTCTAGCTTGTCGCTAAATGATTGTAATCGAATTTTGTGTATTCGTTTGTTTGAGATTTATTAAATTTACTCTTGTTTTATTTTATAAGAATGTCTCCTCAATTTATTCCGAATCAGATCGCAAACGCGTGTTAATCCGCGTATAATAAGTTTGATTAACTGGTGTCAAGGAATCCTGACGAACATCTGAACTTCTCGTTCAGATCATTTTAAAATACGCTCTCCTATGTAAACTTTTTTTACGATCGGATCTTACGATTCGAAACTCGGAGAACTATTCTCACGGAATAGGCCGATTAAGTGGTACTAACGAATTAGTGTACCCCCGGCTGATCTCACAATAGTAATAATATAGTTAGAGTAATAATAATGAGATGAAACATATGATTATTTTGTTTCGTAAACTGACTGTTTACTCTAATGCTAGTTAACTCTATTCATGTACTCAATGAGTATTGAATGATAAGTATGAAGTGTTTAATCTTGACAACCGTTACAACTTTTATGTTAACAGGTTTGCGATGAAAACAGGCTCGTAATTCACAAGGATATTCTAGCCAAAACCTTGAAATTAAGCGTGTTGCTGGAGATTTGCTGACACGTTTATTGATCGTTGCTGTTGCATTAGACAAAATGTAGAGAAATGACTGCACAATCAGTGAAGGAATTGAATTATGGTTTGGGTAAGTTACATTAGCCAGAATTGTTTTTGAAATCAATCTAATTTTAAAATTGTGTTCATTAAATTCATTAATTTTATACGTCAAATGATATTATTAGTTTTATAGTGTTCAAAATGACTTGCAACAACTTGGGATCACTGGAGTCACACAAACAGCCAAAGATAGATTTGATATGGCTATCACAGACTATCACTTTTTAGCAAATCTTATGGACCCAAGATACCAGGGTGCAAAGCTCACAGACAGTATGAAAGATACTGCACTAACTGTGTGCCACACTCACTATCCAGATGCTATGCCTTCATTTTTAAAATACTTGGCAAAAACTAGCCCATTTCTGCAATACATGTTTGCAGAGTCTGTGCTAACTAATATCACTCCTCTTACATGGTGGCAGTCACTACATGACAGAATTGATGAACGTCTTTTGAAATTAGTTACACAGCTGCACACAGCAGTGGCTTATTCAGCGGAAATTGAGAGAATTTTCTCTACTTATAGACTTGTTCATTCAAAACTTAAAAATCGACTTGGACAGGAAAAGGCAGCAAAGCTTGTTAAAGTTTTCAAGCATCTAAACAAACACTACTGAACGTTGCACATTTCTGAAAATAAGAAATTGTTCAAAGTGAAGAAGCCACTGCTGTCAATCATGTTTTGGTTTCGTACATGCAAATCTTAAAAATGCCATTTCATAAAGAAACATTTAAAAAAAACTGTATTTTATATTAAATAAAACATTCTGTACATTCTTGAGTCTTACACTGAAGTTTTTCTTCTTTTTTTCCTATTATACTAGATCCCAGTGTCTTATTTCCAAAGAAAAACCGTGTTTTAAATGTTTTAAAACATTTGTTTTAAATCCGATGCCTGTGTTTTAAAACATGTTTTAATAACTGTTTTAAAACATTTTTTAAAAATTATGCCAACCCTGCATAAAATGATAACTGTATGAAAGTGGGTCTAAAAATATGTTCGATTTCGCGCAAAAACGCAAAAAACCGTATAGTGTACTCATGACAGTTGCTATCAGTTTATTGACATTCACTAGAATTATTAAGGACAATATTTTTTCTGGTTGTGATTTATTTCCTAGCTCTGTCTTACTTTTTCTTATCATACATAATATCTTTTTCATTTGCCACACTGCAATGCATGGAAAGCTCAGCAATGCTGTATGGCAAAATCATAATCAGCCTNACAATGTTTTAAATATAAATAAAAATGCTTTATTACATAAATTTAGTAAATAAACTTTTTCTGACTTGTGAAATAAACGTAAACGTGGGAATGAGAAATTTGTCTCACTGCCATGGGTCAGAAAAGCACGTGACATGCCGACTTTTATCACTAAGAGTTTCCAAGGCCTAATTAATTTCCGCTCGGAAAGTTTTAATCTATTGATTTTTTATATTAAATAATGATTTCCACGTAAAAGCGAATCTGACAGACGAAATAATTGCCGGAATAAATACCTCCAAACAACGTGCTTTTACAGAAAAACTGTATGAAAAAATGAAAATAACCAAAAAAGGCTTTTATTTGATAAATATAGCTGAAAGGGATTGTTATTCTTTCATTTGACAGGCATGAAATATGTAATAAAGCATTTTTATTTTAATTTAAAACATTGTTTTAAAACAGTACTTTATAACGTAATATAAAACTGTTTTAAAACAAAAAAAACAAAGGTTTCTAAATGACACGTGTCTTATTGTTATATTTCAAAAAAAAAAAACATAAATTTGCCAACCCTGATTTTATGTAACAGCTGTATGAAGATATATGGCAGGTAGTTGTATATCGACAACTAGCTTAATTAGCTAAACTAAGCTTAAATTAGCTTAAAAGCCTAATTTTTAAAATTAGGTCTAGGTAAACTAAGCAATGGATAATTTATTATTATAATGTCCTTCAAGTTAATGGATTGTTTACTCACTTATACCCATAATATAAAATATAAAGCATACCAGTTTTGATGGAATATTATTACATAAATTGTTTTCGTGCAAGTAATGAATAGATACAGTACAGCAGTTATTTTCGAGATTATCACATACTTTAAAATGATACGAGAAGAATTAAGAGATATTTTTGGTGACTATTTTTATGCAATTTTAAACCTGACTCAATTTTTCGGAATTAATATCACGAGAAATTCATCAGAAAACAAATTTAAAGTATATTATCGATTTATAATATACGTTGCGTTAAATTCATTTTTGTATCAAACTATACTGGCAATGGCGAAAAAATCAGAGAACGAAATCCACTATTGTGAAATTTCATTCCCTCAAAATATATCAACAATTCTGAATTTAATCGTTATGTGCATGAATATTTCGATATCAGTTTTCTTATATCTTGTTAATTCTCCAAACTTCATTGACAATTTCCACAAATTCTTAAATATACTTAAATTGTTTGCTCGTTTATCATCTGACTTAAAAATGGACGATCCAAAATATCATAAAAAAGCCATATTCTATTGCCTGTTCAGCTACATTAATTTTTATTTTATTTTCATAAATGCATATATGTATTTCAGATATAGGAAAAAACAGATATGGAACGATTTTGATATATTTTGTTGCTGTTATTTTGCTATTTTTCTTGGATATATGTTAGGAATTATAGTAATATTCGCATATGTTGAATACACAATAATTCTCGTTATTACGCATGTTAAACGTTCTTTTTCAACTGAGACACACGAAAGAAAATTAAAATCAACCAAAGATGTCATTATTATCCACCAGAAAGGAATAATGTTATATAATTTAATTAAAATTGTTGATCGCATGATTGGGGCAATTAATATGGAAATAATACTGGCTATTATATGTGAAGCCATTCCCTGTTTATACGCAATTCTTTTTATGGATGGTCCCACTTATATTGTATTCGTCTGTTGTATTGTTTTTGTTTCGTTATTTTTTCTTCTTATTTTTTTTATTTCAGTTTTTGTTCCTTTATCTGTAGAAGTAAGTATTAATATTTCTATAATTTAGTACTGTCATATGTTTAAATAAATGAAATATTGATAAAAGTTTATTGTTTGTGTAGTTATCCAAGATGTGGAATTTGTTGATATCACTCTACTTTCAAGTGATCGATTCGAATTCAGAATTAAAGGTTAGATTACATTTACAAGTTTAAGTTAATTATATTGAAGTATTGTACAGCACATGTGATTAACAATTGAAATTTAATGTAGATCTTGAACATGCTTCAAATTCAGAAAAGTACAAAGGACGGAATGAGTTGTAACAAGTTCTTTATTTTCAATAAGATGTTTATTATAAAAGTAAGTTTAATCAAACAGACATAGAAATTAATT